>NW_001889942.1:121900-162981 GCF_000143565.1 Laccaria bicolor S238N-H82 | reverse complement strand
TGATCATTGTGCTACACGGCGATCAATGTTCCCCTTCAAATGAATGGATAGCGTAAGTCAGCTTGTCGTTAGTAACACTATTGTCTTGGATTGTTAGCTCACCGATGCTTACATCTTCGACACAGTACTGTGCTCGGATCTTGCTCATGAAGTCAAGGAATGTCAAAGTTTACGACATACAAACGTGGTGAGGTCAGAGGCAGAGCAAGTCGAGGTCATCGTTGGGCTCAAGTTGGCAACGTGTTGATTGATATCAAAGAACAAGGTTCAGTGTTTGGCGACGTCGTCACAACGGGGCAGTGCATGTATCCATTTGGATTGTAATATCAAAAAAACATTTGCAAAACATGGAGAATGCTACATTGTGGCTATGAGTTCTGTGTTCAGAGTTCTTGTAACCATCCAAATGCTAGCTAGTAGCCAAGGACGCTGTGCACGTTGTATAGTCAAGCCCACCCCAAGCAAAGTCTGTATACATAAACTGCGTAAAGAGACCAATCAGCTCAGGTCACAGTGAGAAGGAAGAAAGCTCAGACCTTCCATGTCGTGTACGTGGCATATTCCCATAATGATAATGACTCAAATCCGAGTGTCCAAAAAAACCTTGGCCTTCGCAGGGCTAAACACAGCGTACAGCGCCGTTATGCCCCGCCAATCCAGGAAAAAGTGTCCTTGCAAGTAATGTGCACACGAGGTATTGTAGAAGTCGATATCGGCAGCGATGAGGCAAATGTAAAGTTGTTGGCTGGCGTGGTGCCGTGGCTTGCCTGCAAATATGTCCCTTTTTGAGGAGAAGAGACCACGAGTCGCGCTTTTGGGGTGACATGTCCATCACCAGGCTTCCCAGATGTTGCCGTGGGTGCGCCAGTCATGGTTGAATAGTCCTCCGAGCATGGCTTGCACTCCAGGGGTTGGACTGCGAGGTTTGGTATCGGTATTCCCAGAGTTTGAGCACCTGACCTTGTGCCTTTGCATTGATAGCGAATCCCATGTCTGGGAGCTAGACAAGAGTATGAGATAGAATGAAGACAAAGAGATGACCTCGAACCTTTTTCACAAACAATTCTATCATTCAACGAAATCCCTCAGCTCTCGAAATCCCTCAGCTCCCCCATTGACGAAATCAATTTCCCAGGCTGCAGGTTGAGACTTATCGACAAACCACCTTGTATCTGCACAGGGTCGGTTTACAGGCGCGTGTGATAGGGTTCATTCGGAAGGGAAGGTGCAGTCGAGGAAGTGGGGTAGGTATCCTGGTTCATGGAGCGCAGCAGCTGATGAGAGTGTACTGTTTCTGCATAAACATGTGTCGATTTCCCTCGTTTCGGATAAAGGCAGGGAGGGCGGTGAGATTGCTTCTGGAATGACAACAAGAAGGTACTCTCGATACCCTTTGTTGAACCCGACAAGGAAGAAGATGGCTATGGTGAGGAAGAGGGGGATATAGTTGGCAAGTCGTGATGCTATGGACGATGGACACGCTTGACATGGTCGTCAATGGTCCCGGTCACTACCGTTGACGTCGTGCAGACCGTGTGGTCACTGGAAAAAGTCCCTTTTGTCAATGCCTGGTGCAGGGACAATGGTAGAAGGACAACTTACATGTTACCTACCCTGTAGACCAGCTCAAGCTATGTGTTTGTTTGGCTGCAGCTCAAGCCAGCTTCAAACCATTGATTACCAGCTTTCAAGCCAAGCCAAGCCTCGGTGTCTGGAAAGCCGATCCATCAGCTGAGCTTAGCCATTTCCAGCTCAGCTCAACCGGCTTAGCCGTTGTGAGCTGAGCCACGGCAACACTACATTTCAAGCGGTTGAGACGGCCAGAGGCATGAACAGATCAGTGACAGTGGATGTCAGGAAACGACATCCACTCTCACTCGAGATCCACTATTTGGCCACGACATCCACTGCCCCCTTCGGACATCCACTCAAGGCCCCCGACATCCAGTGAAGCCCATTCGGGTTTGCTTCCCCTCTCGGACTCACCGCCGCCTACTATCCCGACGCCTAAACTGACCCAATGGGCGCGGTTTGTTTGGTCCAAACAAACAAGTTGAGATTGAGCTCTGTAGTATTTACGACGTAGCACACTCAAATGGGATCCGTTTGTTTTGTAAACGGATTCGTTCGACGCAGATTTTAATTCTGCATCTATTCATGCAAGCTAATTTATCAAAGCGTGAAAGAGCGACTCTTCTTTTGTTGCAACAACCTTCTACCAGTGCCTCGGAAGAAGGGGGATTAACCTTCTCCCTTAACCCTCACCAGTTTCTTCAATCTTTTTTTGCTCATTAATTTTGACCTTCAGCTTGCCAGTAAAACTGTTTTTGTACAGAATGGTGCAGAATTGAATTAGTAGAATTTAGTACAAGTAGCTGTGGCTATGTTTTAGTAGTAGTAGCAATGCGCCTCTGTAATAAAAACCGTATCATATTATATATCAATAAAACTACAAAGGGAGTGTTTAGAATGAATTGTATGTAGGAGGGATGAGAAATGATGGATCCAGGGACTTGTCAAAAACAAAGTTTCCGCTGCGACTGGGAAAAATTGTGCCAGATCGAGTGGGAGAGCTATTTGGAGCTGGTAAGCGATACCCAGAATATGGGGATGACGAAGTACTGTTTTGAGTCATGTCGAAATTAGAGGGAGACCGCAAGCGCCGTGTTGGGGTTGATTCAAACGTGAAGGGATTGGTTGGGCAGTGCAATACCAAAGAGCGTGCAGGGCTGGGGTTACCAGAGAAAACATCCTCATGATAATTGGCTTCGAGATCTTCACTATCAGAAAACTCTGGTACCTGCACAGATTGCGATGGGCCAGCAATAGGACGTTGAGGGGCTGCTACGACCTTCGCGCCTGGTTTGGCTTTGGTTCGCTTGATGCCACTTGCTGACTGGAGTTCCTTTTTTCTCGCACGAAGTTCTTTTGCGCGTGCTGCTGCCTCATTTATTTGGTTGGTGATGTTGTCGAGCTCGTCGATGGCATCGTTTCGAGCTTCTAGCTTCTGTGTGCGGGCATCTCGGCGCTTTCGATTCGCGCGGTCACGTTCGGGCTGGGTGTTATAATGGTTTGAAAGAATGCAATCCTTCTCCATTTGCTCTCGCTTAGCCTCAATGTCGAGGTCAAGCTCATGGGCTCTAAAAATGTGTTAAATAGTTTCACTAGAATTCAAAGGTAAGATTCTCGTACTTTTGAATAGCTTCCAATATCTTCAAGTTTGTTCCTGTATGTTTATTTGTATACGGATGGGCACTCTCATTGAGATTGGTGTCGGCTGGTGTAAGATACCAATCTTCCTCGGAAATCTTACTCATAAACCGATTAAGAGATGGTATAAACCAAGGACTTTGTTTTTTGTCAACCATCCAATCTGAATAATTAAAAAACTTGGGTTTATTTCACGAAGAATTGAGCTATCAAAACATACCTCGGACTTTCTTGTGTTCAGAATTTTCACACCACTTGATGAATTCATCGACTTCTTCATGGGTCTCAAGGAATGGAAACCCGCGGATACGATTCATAACTTCATCAGGACAGGATTTCGCAAGATCCTCAAATTTTCTGTTATGAAATCTAATCAGTGAGGATTCAAGTAATGAGCAGGTATCTGTACCGAACAAGATGGACCCAACATGTCCGAATAATGTGTTGTACAATTATTTGAGGGTCCCGCTCAACAATAAGGTGTTTTTCACGTTTCCGAACTCGGTTGAGGAGATCATCTCCGCATGCGTCCACTTGTGGTTTACAACCATCAACGAGAATCGCGCGAAGTCCAGTTCCATCAATAAATCTAAAATGAACAAACTTTCCTGTCACTTTTTCAACAGTATCCCATAGTCCAGACCACATTTGTAGAAATGCCGCCCGAGTCTCGTGAGTGCAATAAATGCGTGCTACAGTGACTCCTAATGCAAGAATCCGAATGTGAGGACCTAGTACGACCTGTTGTAAACAAAATAAACTTACTCATGTTTAGCCGCTTATCCCAAATGACAACTTCCCATTCTTTCCACTTCCCATACACTCGCTTATATGTGTTATCATGTAGGGTTGAATCAGCTGTGTGGATCAATGCAGCAAGGGAGGGAAGCATGGTAATAATCATATCGACTCCATCCTGTGATCGCACTTCATGAATGTACCTCTTCTCAGGCAGAAGCTCGTGGTTTTTTCTGTGCATGTACAAAACTCCTAAAATTCGCAAAAATGAGATATAAGCAAAGTAGGTATAAAAATAAAAATTTCACCCTCCAATTCATTCCCGTGAGGATTATTCTCATTTCTGACTTCACGGACCAGCTTGCGGTGCAGCCTTGATATTGCTAGGGCAGGGTCTGCCAATGCGGGAATGTCACCATTAAAAAACGCTTTCGTAGAAGGGGCTAGATGTTGGGAGATTTACACATTAAACTTCGTATTAAAACATCCAAGGAACTATCGGCATACCCTTATCAAGATTCAGAACGGTAAGTCCGATTGGTCCTGCCTTTCTTGCAGCCTCCTTGTATTTATCCTTCCCATCGCGTGAGAGTTTGGTTGCGACAAGCATAGGGTGGTTGTGCGCTCCACGCAAAATAACGATGGCGCGACGATCAGATCGATCAACTGGTGAGTATATCTGAATTAATGTTGGGCAGTTACGGTGCATGAGACGCCCTTGCACAACTTTTCCGTCCTTGACGTGAGAATACTCTGTGAGTGCGTAAGTCAGGAACAGCCTGAGAGAAAGAAAAAAAAGAAGCTCACTGCATTTCCCGTCCCCCTTCAATCCTGAACGAGCAGAAATAACATGAGCGCATGCCTTCGTATTGACGAGAGTCTTCAAAGATTTGTCCCCAGATGTTAATAGTTCTTTGACGTGACCTTCATTCACTTCTTTAGGGATGGATACAAAGCGATGGGATTTTCTGTCGCCGTGCATATATCTCGAGCAGCCAACAAACGATTTTTTCCCATCCCAGTTGACCTAAAATACATTGTTATTGAACGTCAAAATTTAAAATGTCAATCTAGGAACTTACTTTATTCATTTTACGATAAACGGCGACTCCTGCACATGGGGTTCCACTTTCATCAACAGCGGGACATGCAATCCCTTCGGCTTCTTTGACAAAGCTGAAATAATATATAATTTGAGAACGTCAAAAGCGGATAAAGAAAAAACTCACGCAACTGCTCGCAACTCGACAATAGATGTTTCTTCCATATTAACTTCTCGTTCCGCATTAAAAAGTTCTCGGCGCTCATCTTCATCAGGCTCATAGCGCTCGCAGGAATCTAAAAGGCTGGGATCAATCTCACTACAGTGGTAGACCCCCTGACAACGGTGCTCCGCATATTGACAGGGCTGGTTATCGAGCGGGATGACCTTTGGTGTCTTTGCCGGTTTGATAGAACCACAGCTCCCACCACCCCACGAATCCTGGTCCTAATTTAGTAAAGAAAATTAGTTTAAAGTGCTTGAAATAAATGTTGTGAAAAGCACCTCGCTCTTGAGAATGGCTGCCATAGATAGAGCCTTGCCTGATTCATCTTCCCACACGCGAGTATCATCACTGAGGTCAAGGAGATATGCAATGTCATCTTCGGGCCTTGGAACAGTCCAAGTTTTTGGAAGTTCCGTGAGCGTAACAAGGTTCTTCACTTTGAGTTGTCGTGTAATTTTGATATATTCATTCTCCTCCTCGGAGGAAGAACCTTTTCGAATCCTACGTTTCTTCTGGGATGGAGCCATTTTACGATGACGCCGTGGTGGTGCAGCAGTAGAAGGCTTGTCGAGTACTTCACAGTCAGAGCCTTCAGAATCGATGGGAGATGATTTTCGAGGCCTTTTCTTTCCCATGGAGGAGGCTTTGCGATGTCGCTGAGGAGCAAGGGTGGCCCAGGAAGGCGCGCCGACAGACTCAATAACATCGGAGCCATCAGAATCGGTAAGACTAATTATATCTGGCTCGCGTTTGATGATTGGAGTCAGGGCGATAGGCTCGCGTTTAATGTGTCGAGAAGATGTAGGGGTGGATTGGGATTTTGGCTGTGACTGAAGACGGCGGCTCATCCAGCCCATGAAAGCATGCATATCAATCCAGTCTGGGGCATTTTCAATTTTGTGCCACCCAGACGCGACGACAGGTGTCGGAAATATCTAGCAGAATACCATTTAAGCATCTCAGTACTAGTTCAAGTTGATCTTATAGACTCACCTCGCTGATGTACTCATTAACGAGATCAGCTCCCACTGATTCAAGGAGCTGTGTAATCTGGAGAGGGTTGTCCATTGGTGTGTAGTAAATGGGGGTGGAAGAGGAAACTAGTAATATTGTCATGACAAGAGCTATATACCCTACGGTGTTGATTTGTGGCCACCAGTGGCCTGTGGCCAGATTCATAGTTCACTCAATTAGGGAATGGGGCGGGACAGGGCATGGCGTCGGGGAGCGCTCGGATATTGCCGACAATGATGGAGTGGAAGTCACAATCGACTTCCACTCATGACTTCCACTCAGGCGAGTTCCACTCCGTGACGACTTCCACTCCCATTTCTAACTTCCACTTCCACTACTTCTTACTATACTCAGACGGCCACCGGCGATTGGAATGGTTGTAACCGGTAGATACCGGTTGTAAGCTAAAATAGGAAAGTCCGACATCATCGTTACGAAGCTTCCATGGCAACGGCAACTTTCTCCACCGTATCGGGCCATAAGGTACCGAAAATCACAGCATGTTTTCCCGTAAAACAAAGAATGTACAAAAAAAAACAGGAAGGACTGACGAATAATCAAATAAACATATCTCCTCTCCCAAAGTCAAGGTCAACCAACCAACCGAAACCTCAGTATCGTCCTCTGCCCCGGTATAAAACAATGGGACTTATCAGCAAGCACCGAAATCTCCAGCTCACCCTGCATCATTTTCGTTTTCGTTCTCGGTTTCTCTCCTCCTTCTCCAGGCTGTATATCCATGGGCACTTCACGCACGCACACGAAACGAGTGATGATCCCAAAATCGAAAATCGACACCATCCTCTTCGGACTGCGCGAGTCAGACATGAATATGTGAGGAAAGACGAAAGACGCTCACCTAAACCTGACCCTCCCAATCCTCTCAACCTCCCCCTTCAACCTCAACACCTCCCCCTCTACCTCCGCCTTCCGTGAAGGAACGTCCAAATCAAGCGCAACAACCGAAAACTCGCCGTCGAACCCGAATATCGCCGCGCGCGGTGTCGAGTTGTTGTTGCACATGTGCATGAAGTGGTATGATTGCGCTTGTAAGAACCCCCCGAGCCGAATTCGGAAGTCTTCTAGGAGGGAGGAGAGCGATTTGTATTCGATGTAGGATGATGGGATCCGAGGCTTTTTCGATGATAAAAAGTGTTTAGTGGAAGCGAGATCTCGGAAAGAAAAAGGCTCACTTTTTCAGGTGTGTATTCCTTCCGACGGGCTACTATCCGCCCCAAAACATCCATCATCCCAGAACTTGAAGGACTGCTTTTCGGTCGGGCGCGCTTTTTAGAGTACCGTGCTCCCGTCAAACATTGTTTACACTCCACCGACGTGGAGTTAACGGCTCGAAGCATGCCACAATCCCTACTCTGACATCTCCCTTCACCTTTCAACTGAAAAAGATTTTCAGTACGAAGAAAAGAGGAGGAAAATGATCAACCTCATCATTCAACGATGGCGGCGGATCAACAACATCATCACTCCATCGACGCCTACACCAACTACACATCTTCCAACGATACTCCGAAGGGGGCGGTATAATATGTGTACAATCGCGGATTGAACACAGCCGGGCACCCGGTACGATTGTCGTCGCTTCTTCTTCTTCTTCTGGGGAGTCTTGTAGAAAGTCGAGGGCAGCCTGAACGTAAGTCTCCAGTTAGGCGTTCGTTCCGTGCCAGGTCAGCGTGAATCAGGGACGTACCTCGTCTCGCCCCCTCCTCCTCGCCCGCCTCCTCGCTCGACACAACACACAATACCCAGGCCGACCCTCCAAAACCTCACTACAATCCCCCGACGCACAAAGTCTGATACGCGCGGGGGGTATACGAATGCGGATCTTGAGGCCCGTTATGGATGGTTGGGCTGGTTCCTGCGTAAAGTTGGTGAGAAAAATCAGGGGAAGAGTGCGGGGGGAGACGTACTGGTACTGGTACTGATACTGGTACTGTGTTGGTGCTGATACTAGTGTCCGAATCATCAGTAGAATCAGACTCGTCAGTGGAATCAGAATCTGAGTCTGTGGTTGAGTCCGTTTCTGAGTCGTCGTCATCCTCGTCAAGCGAATCAGACTCTGAAAGGTTCGAAAGGTCGCTGTCCCACCCCGGTATACGAACGTCCGTATCCGTCGTCTTCAAGTCGAGGTCCCTGATCGTCGAATGTTGATGATGAGAGGCCTCATTCTCAACCTCTACGGGCGATGGTCCAGGTGACGAAGGCGAGGCCAAAGAGGGCGGAGGGACAGAGGAACACGGTGGTGGAGAGGCGGATGGCGGTGGTGTAGGCAGACATGGCATCGGGAAGTCAGAGCGAAGATTCGGAGGGTCCGCGCTGGCATCAGAGGGCATCACATCTTCATCCACATCCTCAACCTCATCCATAACAACATCCCCACCTTCATGATCATCCAGACCCGCCGCACACTCAACTCTCACCCTCCCCTCCTCCCCCTTCTCACACCCCATCATCTCCCCACACACCTTCCGCTCAACATCATCCAAAAGAGGCAGCGGCACAATCCTCGTCATTTTCTCCAAACACCCCCCTCCCTCCGCTTCGTCAGCCCACGTTACCCCCTTCTTCTTCCCCATCTTCTTCCCATTCTTCCGCTCCGTCTTCCCCTTCCCGTTGTTTCCCTCGCCCTCGTCCTTGTCCCTCCCCGTTTCCCCCTCCTCCCGATCATCAACCCCACCCAACCCAACCTTCAACACTCTCCACGCCCGCATAACACACCCTACACACCGCCTAGCTCTCGACTCGGGCGAAACGACGCCCGTACAGTCGAGTGAGGAGCAGAGTTTCAGGGATGTCTGTATATGAACATGAAGGGGAGGTTAGTGACGTGCAAAGAGAGACGAGGGGAGGGGAAGGGAAAAGATGACGGACCTTCCGAACCGGAACCTTAATCTTCGTTTGTCTAGATTCAGCGATGCCAACATCAACTTTACGTCGTTTTCGATGGTTGGTAGGCGCTCGAGGGACGGGCGGGATTCGTGTAATTGATGGTGGTGGAACTCTGGGGTTCGCGTTTGTTACCAATGGTGTGGTGACGAATGGGCTTGGGGTTGCGGGTGGTAGCTGGTGACGTTTTTTAGAAAGGGAGAGGCTGTGTAAACGAGAAACTCACCTCGGGGTATGTCAGTTCAAGCTCAAGATCGTCCATCTCAACATCATCGTCATCGTCCAATCCCGCGTCCAAGTTGGTCTGCAAAGAAGAGTGTCCGAGTTGATAGTGAAAGCAAAGGCGAGGGGACGGGACACTCACTAGATCAATAGCGGCATCCTCCTCGACAGTCGTCGATTTCGAGGATGGGGGTGATGGTGGTGGTGGTGGGCGCTGCATGTCAGGCGCCCGTGGTGGCACGAACTGATATTGCGTTTGTTGGCAGCGCTTGCATAGTCGTCCGGGGTAGTGGTATTGGGGGAGTAAGACTGCGTTACAGCCTGGTGTCTTGCATAGTTGTATCGGAGCGGACGTCTGTTCGATTCGTTAGAGGTGCACAAAGAAGAAAAGGAGGGGAAGGGAGGGAAAGACGCATACAGGGAGGGGGGGAACCATTGGCCGTGACACAAATTGAACCATTTCTCCGCGCGAGTTGAAATGGTTGACGTAGGGCCCGATTGAATGGGGTATGGGCGGGTGACTCGGTCTTTGGAATTGGTGTGGTAGCAACATGAACGGTCTTGAAGGATTGGCGCCTTGATGAGCACCCTTGAACACAGCTTAGAGATATGTGACGCAATTTGATGAACGCTCACTCACCGAGACGCTCACGTTATTCATAGGTGGTCTTCGTACCTAGGTGAATCAAAAATACATCTCCCCCTCTCTCCTCACAAAAACGCATCACGTACGGGTACGATATAAGGGTTCCCACCACCATTTCCCAGCGCCATCCCAACACCATTCACCACTCCACCCCTCATCGCACAGAAATCTCGGGCCTTGCGTCGGATGATGCATCGATCACAACGACTGCCCACCGCAGAATCGTACTCTATAAGAGCACCACACCCCGGTTCTGTGCATACTCTCGCACCTCCCCGTATCCCTCCTGGAGGCGGTGCGTTTGAGGGTACTATGACCCGTGGACCAGGAGGACAGTCGACCTCCATACGATATCCGAATCCCTGGCACGCCAGGATGCCAATACAGGGGGGCTATCATAATCGTCGTCATTATCGCGCATACATGGAGCGATGGCGCTGAAAACTCACCTTTCAACCGTTCCCCCTTGCGCCCTTTCTCGTTTTTGCTCCTGCTGAGGCTGACAAGATGAGAAGTCAACGTCGCTGGCTGGCGCGGGAAATTTTGAAAATGGCTTAATTAGTGTGAAAAAAAAAAAAGAAGCCTTTGATGCGTGGGGTTGGGGTTGTGTTTGGTTGCCGGAGTAAACTATCCGTTGAGACAGCTACGTCAACGTACGGACGAAAGCCCTCTTAAAACGCGTCCGCAGTCTCTGCTTGCGACGATTCCTCTTCACAAGTGTAGCACTCATCCGGACGAAGCCCAACTCGCAGCGAACGCACCACGCCACCTCCTTCCGCTCCGACTACTCCGCCACACAAGTCGATTCGCTGTTTTCGTTGCTAAGACTTCATCATCCTCGTCATCAGCGTTAGGACGTTAAGATTCTGTAACTCGACCTTACATCGCCATCTGCGCGATACGATCCCAACATCGCTTCTTCAAGTTGTTGACTTTGAATTCGGATGCTCAAGATGGGGAGGGGGGTGTAGTGGCCAGGCGAAGAAAAACCCTCGGCACATACTCGTTCGCGTTTGTTCCCCCAAGCTTGCACTCATCCTACCGACTTTTACGACAGAGTCAAAACTTGCTACTCCTGTATCGCGTTGATCAAAAATCTTTACCGTTCCTCCTGATTCCCTTGCTGGCGGTTGCGCCATGTTTGAAGGCGACTTGAGCTCGATCAAGGAACGTTGAACGCGGACACATATATGGGCAATTACCCAAGCCTGGGCACCGTCCTGGTGCGTTCCTCACTCCATCGAACCTCCTCTCACCTCCTCTCCGTCTCGGAGTTTTGAAACGTTCACCGCCTGTGGATACCCGTGCCGCTACAACAGTTTACATGTCTTTTTTGGGGTGGTCTTCAATTCCAGACGCGCTTCTTTTGGGGTTCCACCAAAGGCTTGAACATGCGATCGATTATTGTTCGACGTCGTGTCTCCCTCGCATCTCCAGTGGGCCCTAGATATCGTCCTTGGCGTGCAAAAATTTTAACCCACCCCCGAATAACTAACAATGAGTGCGAAGTGGGAAGGGGACTTTCCTTTCTCTTCCCAGTATTTTATTGGTTTCGGGCAATACGATCGATCGAATGCTTTTTTTGATGGCAGCTCCCCCGAATTTCATGACATTCATCAATAATTGTCTTGCCATACTTTGAAGTTGCACCTGGAGCTTCAAACTTCATGCGTTCCGAATCTATTCCCTTGCTGATATTGTTACGCGCTCAAAGCTAACGTGACTTTAGCAAGGAACCACGGCGAAGCAAGGCGGTGCTAGCTCTCTTGATTCTTACCACAATATCACCGTTGTCTATCTCCAGGTTTACTTGGCTCCCACCAACAAATCATCATGTGTATTTGAGCCAGTACCCCTCTTTGATGTGCACAGAACGCTGACGAAGCCATATAACAGGATGTCGTACAAAGCTGGAATAGACGCTGAGGCGGCTGAGAAAATCACTACAGATTCGGAAGTGGAGAGGGAAGGCGAAGGCAATTCTGGTAATAGAATAGCAATTTCTGCATATCACATGGTGCGTACAGTACTCTAAGATTTCAAAACAATGTACCTGAGGAAAGCCTCTCGCTATAGGCCGCTGCACAGGCCAAGGACCCAAGCGCTCTCAGAGCCATTTGCCAGGAACTCCAAGCTGACAAGCCTTATGGCGTAGCGCAAGAAACCATCGGCTACCTCTACTACTTGCGTTTCATGGCCACTTCCGAGAGTTGGGCTTTGGACAAAGCGCTCGTTCATATGCAGGCCGCCGTCAACGATGCCGATGATGAACACCCAGACCTCCCACGCCGACAACAATCTTTGGCTGTCGTAAAGGGTATGCAAAGATTTCGTTTAGTACAGGGATTTACATATTTTGTTTAAGGTCAGTCGGGACCCTCCCCCTATCCTACTTCGGTATAAATACAGATTCACTCATGAGCGATATTACTGGGGCACTGTCAATATTTATGTTGGAAGGGAACGAAGAGCCGACTGGAGCTTGACTCCTCATCAGACAAGCAACAGCACCATGGAAGAGGGGCTTCAAACCCTTTTACACTCCTGAACTGCTGGAACTAGAGGGCGAACAGGGCGCAAACAACGCAACACAATCGGAGTCGCAAACGTTGAGCATTGTTCACTGCTTAATCCTGACCATCAACTTTCGTCGTAAATGCCTCTCATTCCTCAAGAAGTAGTTATTGCGGAAAGAGATAAGCTGGTGAATATGATGAACGATACGTAATTACATTCCCCTTGGACATGATATGTTAACGCACTCAGCCATTGCTCATTCAGCCGGTTCGAGGCAGAAGCTGATATACGCTGGAGGAAGCTCGACGCTTTACAACAAGAGACGACGCTGAAAAAGGTCATTGATAGCCTGAATCTCGAACAAGACCCTGAAACCTCCGACGAATTGAATGTGTGCATTCAATTTGTTACGCTTCTCTGTGAAGAGGTGAGTTTATTATTAGTATCCCCATCGATACTAAGAGCCTACGTATTTTCCTGCCACAGATTCGGTCGCTATTCTCCCCCCCGAGAAGGAAGAGGGTTGAACGTCGCCTACTTAAGACAGCGGTGTTGAGGTCAGCGGCTCAGGCTGGGGACCTCCCTGTTTCCTGCACAGCGGACTTAGGCACTGCACTGCCAACCGAAAAATGCAATACTTAGCCGAACGGTCATCTTTGAATGTGCAATCGCCATCCTCCATTGTTCCAGTTCAATTAGGCATTCAGACCTGAGTTACTTAGTGCGCGTCATATGTCTATCTCTCATATGCATCTTCTCTCATCAATGTAATTTTCTCCTCCTTGTGTCGTTTTTGCGATCAAAAGAGAGCCCTGGATACATGATGCAAACGCCATTACGCCACATGCGGCCACAAATGGCACGATGTTGCGCTGCGGAATTGATAGGGGAATACCGCATGGGGCAAACAAAAATGCTGTTGCATTTTCTAAGATGACTCCGTTCTTTCAAGAGGAGATTAAATGAATCCCGACGCGTTTAAAGCATGGAAAAATCGCGCAATTGAAGTTCAAAATCCGCAATACTCCCCATGTCTGAACACATCTCATTGGAAGACGCCCTCGCCAACCTTCTGTCGGCCAAGGCAAAGGTCATCTATTCTCTGAACTCGTAAGCCTCTTTTTCTTCCAAAATGGTATCAACCTCCACCGACATATGATCCTTGGCTTTGTCGATACAGTGGCAATGGTAACGATGCGATATATTGGAGGACCGATCCTGTTAAAGGCCAAACGGCGCTGAATAGAGCCGTGAAAGCCGTTGACGGCGAACTACGAACTCGCAACGGCCCGCGCGATGTTCTAGCACTCGTCAGGCGAATCTTTTATTTCTTCGATCACCACTCAGCTCTAAACCCGATCAGCAACAGTGGAATGGTCTTGCCCCTCCCTTCTCACACAGTGCAACCATTGCCACTGCCCTATCAGTGGAGCCCTCATCCATCGTCTGTTGGAGGTGGGCTGCTCGTTCAAGGAAGTTCTGCTCATCCGCCAGTCCATCACGAAGTACAGCGTGGCCGCTACGGAGAGGCTCCTGTCACTGCGCCGACGTTCCAAGTTCCTTATACCGGCAACAGTCAGCCTGGATGGCCGAGCAACTCGTCTGTTGGAGGTGGGCTACTCGTTCAAACTCATCCGCCAGTCCATCACGAGGTACACCGTGGCCGCCCACTCTACCGCTACGGAGAGGCTCCTGTTACTGCGCCGACGTTCCAAGGTCCTTATACCGGCAACAGTCAGCCTGGATCGACGAGCAACAGTCAGTCTGGATCGCCTTGCAGCGACCACAGCCTCTTCGACGGGGATAGGCCATACTAAACGGGGCTCTAGTGATGCCTTCTATCCTCGTTTACTCGTTCGCAATCGTTTTGAAATAGTTCCTCAAGTTTCCGGTCTTCCTAGTATGCGTTCCTCAATCTTGTTTTGGTACCCGTTCGTCTTGGTCTCTTGCTCACGACCCGCTCACGTCTCTTAACTTGCCCGTCTCCGTTCTGTATCATGTTTGAATGTGCACGCACCACGTATTGCTTAGGCTTCTGTATTTTCTCCGATTTCCGTGTCGCCACGTATCACTTAGGGCTCTGTATCTTTTTTACCTTTGTAAACGCGTCTGTATCGAGTCAATTATAACTCACCTGCATGTTAACACCAAGGCCGCACGTATTTCATACTTGAACCCACACCCCGCGGAACTTTTATACTTTTCAAAAACATGACTCTTTACCAAGTTGTCACCTCGCTGAAAGGGAATATGATTTCCCGAGTTTCGTTTGAGTTTTGTACCTGATAACAACACAACAGAATCGGAGCCAGAATTCCTTGTTCCCAAACCATCAACTCTCCGCCGTCGACACCTTTCATACCACGAGAAGTAATGGTTATGTCAAGAGACTGCGTGTTGGCTTCGTCGAGGAAAGGTAACTACGTCTGAAGAGAGCCTGGGGTTTACCATTTTGGTCATTGTGGTGGAATGACTCTTTGCGGTCCCTATATTGCGCGTTGATGGTCGTTGAGTTTGACGTTGCTATTACCTTGAGGTTGAGTTGAAGACTCGGAGTACATTATTGAGGAAAAGCTAGACGTGGAACACACTCGTCTCAAGGTCCTGAAATATATCTGGTGACCACCAATACGGTTGTTCCCATCGTTCATTGACTGTGGCGCATTCCCTAAGTACACGTTTGATAAGTGTTTGTTTTTATGAGATGGTCAGACGAACCTGTTGCATACACCATTACCGTGCGTAAGATTTCCACCGACGTTGATAAAATTCCCTCTAAACATAATCGTATCCTGTAGGCAGATCCTTTCAGTGGTCGCACTTTTCTAAATTTCTGTTTGCTTGTCCGCAATAGACGATTGCACTCACGTTGTTGTACCAGTAAAAACAGTGGCCAGCAGACAAGGATCTATTGAATGTTGCGCAGTTGACGGGCTGCCTTACAGTCTATGGTGTGGTTTCAATGGATGGTTCGGACGAGATTGTCCATCCTCTCTCGCGGTTGTTTCGTTGACAATCATATCTCACCCAACGCTGGTAAGCCTCCGCCAGCTGTCTTGGCCTCGGTTGCTCCGTTTAAGAAAGCCATAGCCGATAAGAGGGATAGAAGTTCTTCGTTGAGATGACGGGCACTGAAGTAGACAAACACAATGAGTATGGCAAGGCTGCTATTAGAAACAAATCTAAGGTGATACACACACGTAGTTATTTTTCAGATGCGGAAGTCCGCTGTAGATCCATGGGGCTTCTTCAAACCATATTATATTCAGCGTATGCATCCAATTGACATGGAGCATCATTTCCAGAACACCTGAAATCGGCATAAGTCGCTCTGCCTGTCTGCGAGACCTCTTAGCAAAAACAAGACCGAACAAAAACTTGAAAAACTCATTGCGAAATTGCGAAATTGCTCTAAGTAGAAGTGATTGATTCTTGGGCAGTCATTGAATCTATGAGGCTACAAGACGGAGGATGTAATTGAGAACTGCCTGACCACCGGTAAAGAAGCGCTTAGGGCGACTTACTTGGAGGCAGAGATTGGGTGGCAGAGAGCCCATATTCGCTGGCCTCTATTCCGGCCGAGTCTCTCGTAATCAAAGGAAATCTGCAGTCTGGCATTGGCAGTGACTCGGATAAACAGAAGCGTTCAACCACCCCGGAATTTATGAAGGATGTGATGAATGAAGTTATGAAAACTGCAGGGCGTAAAATTAGTGTTGATCTCGATCACGTGGCTTGGTGCGAATTTTGTGGGAAAGTCCAACATGTGACAAACCTTTCAATCCCTTTTACCACCACCACCACCATTTCTGCCTCATGGACGATGAAGACTACTCGGACCTCACCGACATTGAGAGCGACGACGATCAATTCAAGAAAAAGTCGAAGAACTCTGGACCCAAGGAGAGAGGTGGCTACCGGATCAAGAAGGCCCTCAAGGTTCCCAGAGCGACAACCTACACAGCTCAGGCTTTATACGGTACGGTTTGTTTTTCTGCTACTATGGGTTGATACATCTAAAAAGAACCTTAGATCAGATACATAACTGTGATATCAACCTCGAACCCGAATATCAGCGAGGTCGGTCGATGCTTACTTTCTGGCTGTGTAGCGCAGGGTATGACCTAGTTTTCAGACGTTGTGTGGCCCGAGTCAAAGCAAATCGGCATTATAGACTCCATATTCCGCAATTTCTACATCCCCCCTGTTATTTTTGCGGCCAATTCTTTTGAAGATGGGTCGGAGACAAAGACGTGCATCGATGGCAAGCAGAGGTTGACGTCGATCCATAGGTGTGTCAGGGCCTCATCAGCTCTTGTGCTCGGCTTATATTGGTGTGGTCAGGTTTATGGATGGCTTAGTGAGTGCTCGTTTGACTGCATGATGTCACGTCTTACCGTCCCGCTACAGATACCCCGTACGTTCATCCAACTTTGGTTCTGGTTGCCTCTCCTTCTGACATTGTAGCGTGTAATAGACAAGGACCCGTGAGTATTATTTACAAGCACCGAATCGCGGTCTGACAGGCATCTAGTATCTCAGGTGAAAAGTGGTGGTTCAAGGATGTACCGGGTCTGAAGACCACCACTAAAACTCGCAGGATTCTCCCCGAAAAGCTCCGAAAGCTCTTTGTGAACAAGCAGATTGTGTGTGTTGAGTATCAGGACATCACCGATGCTGACGAGCGTGAAATCTTCCAGGTGGGTTGTTTTACCCTTCCCATAGTGACACGCCGCTGATGATGCGCAGAGAGTGCAATTGGGAATGGCGCTTACCCCAGCGGAGAAGCTCCAAGTCATTAACACCCCGCGTGCCGCCTTCATCCGCGAGCTCCAAACTCTCCATCTTAAGGAAGAGGGCGGCCTGTCGGGTGAAGGACTCGAATGGGACCGTAGTCGCGGTAGTGACTTCCGCGGCATAGCCCAGGCCGTCTGGTGCATGGACAAACTCCCCTCACTCAAGTCTGTCGGCAGCCACTCCCAGCTTGAAAAGTGGCTCAGCGCCAGTGACGCGATGAACCCCACTTTCCGAACCAAAGTCCAGGATACGTTCCGCATATTCTCTGATCTTGTTCAAGATCCGAAGCTGAACAAGGTGTTCAAGAAGCCCGCGAAGGTGTCTCCTGTGGAGTTCGTCTTCATCAGCACGTTGATCTGCGCGCACAAGGACAAGTTTTCGATGCCACAGCTGTCTGCTGCGATTGGACAAATGCGGGACGACGTCAGGCAGAAGCACGTCGATATTCGAATGAACACCCGCGTGTCCAGGTGTCTGATGGACTTCATTGGCGACCTCGCACCAGCTAAAGTCGCGGGTGATCTGGGGATACCTGCTGGGTTTCAAGCTGGGGGTGAGAAAAGGAAGAGGAAGGCAGTAGACGATCGGGAGGAGGAGTTAGAGGACGGCGAAGATGATGAGGAGTATCAGCCCAAGACGAAGAAGAAAGCAGGTGCGAGTTCTTCAAAGCCTGATGCACCAAAGTCGACACCTCGGACCGCGTCAAAGCCATCTTCTGCACCAGCTCCTTCACCATCGAACGCGCCAACCTCGCGCCTTGCTGTCCTGCGTGCAACTAAAGAGTCATTAGCTATGAGCCGCGCCGCACCGTCCCCTTCAAAGCCCCCAACAATCCCCCAAAAATCATCTACTTTACCCGCACCACCTTCGAGCATGGGTACCGAACAGCCCGTCCCGCCTATGCTCCCTTCCCCAGGACATCAATTCACGTTCCCCTCCAGCTCCTTCAGCCACCAGCAGCAGCAGCAGCACAGCATACAACAAGCTGCACTGCAGCAGCCTAGCCTGCCGTCGCCTACTATAGCTGGTCCTTCGTTGGAGGCCTCGTTGATGGCTGCGATGAGGCAGCCCGAGGCACGGCGGCAGGACCACGCGCCTCCTCCGAGGAGTGCCTCTGCTTCGGGATATGGTGATCGTGCAGGGAGACCGTATGATGATCGGCCTGGGTCTGGGTCGGGAAGGTATGATGGGAGGTATGAGAATGATAGAGGGCCAGGTTGGACGGGGGGTGGTGAGTATTCGAGTAAGAGGGCGACAGATAACGGGTGGCCTGCGAGGCGTTGAGGCTTTGAGTGACATTGCGCCGAGGCACAAGATTCAAGAGTCAATTCAAGTTAAGTGCACCTTCGTTATCATGATTCTTTGGCTTTTTTCATGCATGTATGGTTCGTTTTCCCTTCCCTTCTACGTTCTTGGTTCGAAATTGTTATTGGCGTACTGTCCGTTGGGTTCTACCCGAGTAATAGTATGTTTGTACAAATGAGTACATACATATTTTGAAATGACTTTGTCACTGGAAGCAAAGCTCATCGATGAGAGTCCTGGGGTACGAGCTTCGCGAAAATAGACCGGGCACATTTCTATCAATTTTAACCCATGTCTCTCGCTCATGCATGGGCAAGGAAAAGGGCAGGCCCAGAAATGCGCGCAAACGAGATGATGACAAGAAGCTCTGGCCTTTCTTGACCTGCGCGTGACAACTATATATGTTGAACCGTAGGTATGTCGGTTTTGCATCGCGATTCCCGGCCGCCTCATCCTCACCTTTTAGCATTTAAAAGGATGTTTCCATCAGAGGAGAGGCCATAGTATCGACTGGTCAATGTCCGGGGAAAATTGGTGAAGATTTGACGAGGGATCAATATGAAAGTT
The DNA here is from genome assembly GCF_000143565.1 of Laccaria bicolor S238N-H82. Lineage (NCBI taxonomy): Eukaryota > Fungi > Basidiomycota > Agaricomycetes > Agaricales > Hydnangiaceae > Laccaria > Laccaria bicolor. The sequence continues at coordinate 143,793 of NW_001889942.1, read as the reverse complement.
TTCAAACCCCAACTCGATGCTGGGCCTAAATTTAATATTTAACCTCCGCAAGGTCACTTCCCATGCAACGTCAAAACCTTCCTGCTTTCCACGTCGACGAACATCACCTTTTCACGCTCAGCCCCAAAAAACCAAAATGGCTACCCAGTGCGTCTACCACATTTTACAAACAGGCAATGATTCAACCAACTCCCACATCAGAACCTATACTCTCCCCAATAAACCTCTCTCCATCTGGAAATCACGCTCTCTGGATGATAGCGTCTTCGCGATGACAATCTCCAAGATTGAGGTGAGAGGCGAAATAACACCCGACGGGACTCTGTTCCACTTTCACCTTGCCCTGGTGGGAGAGGACGGCGCCTTTATCCGCTTGGACAACGCACCGTCTTATACTGATATGAGCTGCCCGATGCGTGGACTCCTTCGCATCGAGTACAACGGCCTGCCGTGGGCTCCGACCCCGGAACCCGAAGTCCTTGTCGCTCCTGTTAGGGAAGGTACTGACGCTGCGACGTTGTGCCGTTATTTGTTGGACCAGCACAAGGTGGACCAATATATGTATGTCCGCCATTTGTTCTTCAGATGAGGGTGTCCAACTTACTAATGACTTCCCGTCAAGCTTTACTGACAGTGGTCACGGCTGCCGCCACTGGTGTGCTACTGCGTTGAGCAGGCTCGCAGACGCCGGTTTCGTCGACCAGGAGATAAGCGATCTTTTTGTCGCTTACGAGGAAAGGGAAGTCCGGAAACTTGGAGACAAATTCCCTATGCCCCGCATGACGGGAACTTTCTACGATTAATTTTGTTTGTCTCGCTTGGCATTGTTCTCTATGGAGTTTCCTTCAAGTGATGGTAGGGGGACTACTTTACCGCTGATCGGCATGTAGTTACGACTAGAGACGTGACGAAGCTATGTCTGAATTTCGTTTCAATAAGGGTCGCAAAGACAATGTGGGGATATTGCAGAGCGGGCTCAGTGCTGATGAGGATTAACCCTCAACATGCAAGGTTTATCGCGTAAAAAATTTGGTGTCCACCCGAGGTGAAAACAGATGCGAATCTGCCGATGTAGGTTTAGATGCATGGTTTAAGATATATGTCTGCCCAGAATTATGCGGAAGTGAAACAAAGGAATTCAATGACTCACCGTGTGTCGCGTATCACCCGACCACATACACGCTTCCTCTCGACACCAAAACCTCAATGAACGTCTATAAATCATCACAAATACCAATGTCTTCGAAAGAGTGGTTGCTGATGAGGCAGAACTGTGGGTTCTGCGACGGCTTGGCATGGATAGCAGTCCGTGCGTGAACTGGGCAACTTGCAAGGTACTTCCTAGAGTGTTTGATATCTAACCAACATAGTGAGCCCACGCTGAACGCAAAATTTCACAAATAACGACTCACCCTTCCGGCGATCCAAATCCTACTTCTTCTCCCGTTCATCCTCATCCTCTTAGCCTGATCCAACATAACTTTTCTTAACGTAATGCTTCCAGGCGTAACCTCCACAATCTCATTATACGCCAACACCTCCTCAAGCGTCACAAATATCGGCGAAACCAATCCGATCTTCTTATCCGCCCCGGCGGCTCATATGTTCGTGAGTTGCTTTTTGAGGCAGGGGTTTACGTAGAGCCTTAGAAGTCTTGAGGATTTGAGGATTCGCCTATGACCGTGCCTGGGTCGACTGGACTTAAAGGTGAGTGAGTAAGGAAGGAAGAGGCTTTGAGACAAAACGAGAAACAAACCTTGTGTTCGGAGATGGATAAAAAGCATCCTGCGAACTTGGAGCGGCGCCATTGCATACCCCGACGATTCAGCCGCAGTCATTGATATTGAAGCCCCATTCCGGCCCATATCAATAGCTTCGCCACACGGCTTGTATCCCTTGAATACATGGTTAATCGTCCTACCCCCCAAAATTCAGGAACGACCAAAATACGCAATCACAAACGACTCACCCATGTCGATGAACATCATTCTTAAACTACCCAATCAACGTCCTCGCCGGAACCTCCATAACAAGGTTCTGAAATATGCTACCCGCATATTTCTCCTTTGTAAGCACCGTCAAAGCGGCGTTGGTTTTAGTTTCTTTGCATATACGCCCGCGGATGAGTTGGGATGTGAGTTTGGTGCCTTCTTGTCCGGAGAGTGGGCAGCCGTCGGTGTGTATGAAGACGGAGGTGGTCGGTGGGTCTATGGTTGTAGTCTGATTTCTTCACATTAGACTGGCGTCCAACGAGATAAAATGAGAACGTACGCATCAGGAAAAAATGACTTGATTCAGTAGTTCTATATAGCCACAGTATTTATAATAGACTGGTATACAAGTCCCCCCATGAGTTGCTTCAGTAGTTCTCCCTTGCATTGTGGTAGGCACCAGTAGTCTTTCCTTGTATCGTAGTAGATACCAGTAGTATCTCAACACTTCAAGGTAGCACTGGGTAGTTCATGCCTACAGCAGCTACCTGATCTACTAACACTGTTTATTTTGGCACACATGCATAGGAGTCGCAAAATGGAAAAATGCATTGCAAAATGTAACTATCAAACAACTACTCAGATTTATCTAGACTAATCATTCCCAGTTCAAAAGCTCCACATGAACCCAATCTTTGGCAGCCCGGAAACGAGGCAAGAGGAGGCCGTGTGTCGAGGGAGGGCGGCCATTCATCGCGTGATTGTGTGAGGGAGGGGAGGCCATTTGTTGGGGGAGTGGGGGAAACTATTCGTCGAGGGAGGGGGGAGCTGGAGGCGTGCATCCTAAACTAAATAAGGTGGCATAAGGAAGAGAAGGACGAAGATTTGAACAACTCGAAGCATACCTGCATTCATTGCATGATCGCGTGAGGGAGGAGGAGAGGCCATTTGTTGGGGGAGGGGGGAGACCATTCGCCGAGGGAGGGAGGGAGGAGCTGGATGCGTGCATCCTAAACTGAATAAGGCAGCATGAGGAAGAGAAGCACGAAGCTTTGAACAACTCGAAGCATACCTGATGACACCAAAGCACCATAACATGCCGCTATCAACGCAGATCCGAGATCAACAGGTCGGATGGCGCTAGATGGCTTTGTAAGTCTTCACGAGTCAAGTGGTAGTGTGAGTGGGGGGAGGGGTAGATGTGTTGATGCCGCGGGTGGTGGTGGTGGTGGTGGCGCCTTTTGTGTCTGTAAAGGAGGAGGAAGGGTTTGCGTTGAACTTGTTTCGGAGGGTGGTCTTCTAAAATTCGTGGCAGCAGCAGCAGGTCTGCGCTTGAACACGAATTTACTCCTTGGCACGTTTGGTACTCGCAACGCCTCACTGGAACGCTCCAGCTCCTTCAGTTGCTAGATAAAAATGTCAGACACCTCTACGAGGGCCTCGAAAATGCACTAACAAGTTTGTTCTGCTTCTGATGAAAACTCAGCAAAGAGCCCATCGTGCCAGCGAGCGTCTTCGTCAAAATCGCGAGTGAGATCGAGAGTTCTTGAGGAAGCTGGTCGTCGAGGGAGGGTTCTCTGTGAGTCACATTCATTGAGGCTGTTCGTCAGAAAGGGCCCTTCGTCGAGAGAGGAGGCTGTTCGTGGATGGAGAGTACTTTGAGCCACATTCGTTGACGGGGGAGACCATTCATTGAGGGAGAGGGCAGACTATTCATCGAGGGAAGGAGGAGGCAGTTTGTCGAGAGAGGAGGCCGTTTGTCGAGAGAAGAGGCTGTTCGTCCTTGGTTCGTCGAGGGAGGAGGTCGTTTGTTGACTGGTGGGAAGGAAGAGCAATGAATTTCCGTGTTGGGAAACACGAAAGTCAACATGATCACATGATGTCGGAGTTTCAACGGACTTCAACGAATTGCTGACTGCCGCGTTCCAACCGCGTTCTTCATGATGTGCGTACTTTCTTCTTCAAGCCATATCTTCATTACCATTATATCTCCTCCAACACTTGCTTGATATTTATGTATCTCATACACGATTTTTACAAGATTAATATTTTGCTGCATGTGTGTGCTATTACTTACTAAGTATACTAGCAATGGGAGCCTATAAGCCTAGCCAGACTTTTGTCCTGGAATTTGCAGGGTGCTGCTGCATGGGAGTGGCCTTGTACTGATTATGATATTATGAATGCACTGGGACAACAGAACTCAGATGGCCAAATTGCCAATACTACCTGTGCGACTGATGATAGTGCAAGGTAAACTCAGGCAACTGATTCAACTGAGTTTGCTTGATGGAATATCAGGACTACTAGCACATGCCATATAATCTACTAATGTCTACCATGTCTATATCAGCCTACTGGGTATATTGTGAGAAGAATGAAGGCTACATATACGATGTGCAAACTACATAAACATTTTCTTTTTCCTGATGCGGGAAGCGCTCGTGGCCCCGATCACCCCACCCCCCAATAACATCAACACCAGCCCCACTCCTAGTCTTAAACCCCGCAGCGCTTAGATCCCCCCAGCACCCTTCCGATCCTCTCCAGTCTACACCTCCCGAAAAGCTTCTTAACCTTGGCTTCTCCAGCTTTATTACCCTCTGAATCCAAAGCCCAAAGAATATCACCGTGTTTTAGAATCCCACTGTGCATGCGGCCGACGTATGGGATTTGGAGTTTGAGCATTGAGAATGGCGTGGTACGGTCCAAGTGGCGAGGCGGCGGTTGGTGTTTCCGTATGAGCTCGAATAGCGATGGCCATGTTGGAAGAAGCGGTATCGGTGCTGGGTGTAGGGACAAAAGAACTGCTTTCTTTCTGTAAAAAGTTTGATAGATTCGTCTTGGATTCGTCGCGCAAACGATTAGCGAGTTGGGCGAGACGGGTTCGGGCCTTGCCGAGCACCGTTTATTTAAATTAGCTAAGCTTCCGCATGCCTTAACCACGAACGGCACAACCTCTCTTGCGGTGACGAGATTGAGGCTCGAGTTGGAGAGCGAGCTTGCGAGCTCGAAACAACTCAAGCAGGGGCTTTGTAAGCGCGATGCGGTGATGCCCGCTTCACCACGTTCCGTGGTGTTGACAGCCTTCTGAGGTCTGTGCGCTCTGAGGATAAAGTCGTTCGTGAAGCAATAAAAAAATTCCTGTCTTCTTCGCTTTCATTCCCATTTCCCCCTGCGAATTTTAGCCTTCACAGAATTTTTTCGATTTCATTTTAATCCATTAAACTCAAAATGACTGATCTTGACACTTCACGTCCTCCTGCTGGTGCCGCTAACAAAGATGTCCCTTCTGACATGTCCAGTGTCGTAATCGACCCAGTCACTACTGACAACTCCATCGTTGTAACTCGTGTTACATCAGAGGAAGACCCCAATCGACCAAAAACTCCTCCCTCTGGGTTGGCTGCTCCCAAGATGACACAGATATATGCGGCCTTACAAGCTATTTCACCTGCTTCACAAAAACTTGTCCGTGACACTCTCACTAATACTCTGAAAGATAATCCCCTCCCTTCGGATGTCATCTCGGCTCCCAAACTCCTTTTTTCTGTCGCTAACGAGACCACCTCGACGTCCTCTTCTTCCAACACAGGCTACGGGATTCATCCTTTCATCATCTCTCTCGCCGAGAACGGTTCTCATATACCTCTATCACTCTTCACCACTTCCGCAACAAACACTTTACATACAAGCGAGGCCTCTATCCCGCAGAAAACGGTTATTAACAGGCTCACCAGTTTGAAGCGGCACATCATCGATATCAAGTTCTTTCAGGGTGAAGACTCTATGGACATCGGGGATTGGCACGAAGCATGGACTCGATATCACCGTTTCGTCGAGACCCACGGTGACAAGGATTCGGCTATTCGATGGAAGAAGCACCATGAATTTTTAGCCGAACAGGACAACCTCAAACGCAACTTCGCCGCCATTCTCAAATTCGACATCGAAATCCGTACAAAATATAATCTAACACCAAGCCCTCACGACGAGGATTCTTACAGGCGCCGCTTCGAAGCCATCAAGCTTGAGGTGCTACAGGCGGAAATTCTGGCAGCGAAGTCGGCCTCGGACGCCGAATCAATTCACAACACTGCTTCGTCTTCTTCCTCTTGGAAAGGCAAGTCGCGCTATGCGCCTTATCATCACCGCGACGCAGAGTCTTCGTCTCGTCAGTCTGGAAGTCGTACCGATAATGTCATCACAAGTTCTAGCAACAATTCCTTTCGGTCTTCTGGTGCTTCCTCCACCAATACTCCCATCTGCCTTATCTGTCAACGAGATCACCGTTTCGCGTCATGCCAAGAGTCGATCACGCAGGCTGGCAAACAGACGACGGCGAAATATGATAACCGGAAGCTCGTGCGAAGAAGCGATGGAGGTATCATCTGCATCGCCTTCAATCTCAACAAGCTCTCTATCTGCTCCAAGTCTCATCCAGACCATCACATCTGCTCTTTCTGTGGCGCTTCCGATCACGGTGCCTGCTCTCGCAAATGCATCTAAACTTGACTCTTCTGTTTTATCAGCTCATCTCTCAGCTCATTTGTGCTCGCTACCGCTTCATCAATTACTTGAACATCTTACATTTAGTCCAGATCTCGTTATCAACGACCGCTCGCCATACTTCGACAATCTTCGTCTCGAATCTTCATCTCACGACTCTGACTCTGACTACTCTAAAGTCATAACTCCTTATAGCGCAGATGCTTTTCATGCCTATTTATCGAAAGCTCGCATTCTTGATCATTACCCTGAACTTCCCTTCAAATTGACTCACGGATTTCCTCTCGGAAATTTCGCCGATCTTGATATGTCTTTCACTCCTGGCAATCTCGCCTCTGCATCTCCTCATGATCACATCATCCAAGAATATATTGTCGACGAACTCAAACTCGGACGCCTCTCAGGTCCATTCACTCAAAAAGAATTGGAAGCCAAAATTGGACCATTCCGTTCATCACCTATCCAAGTCGTCGTCAAGCCCGGTGAAGCCGGCAAGCCTGATAAATATCGCTGTTGTCGTAATCTCTCATATCGGGGAAACCTGGGTTTTTCCGTTAACGATGACATAAACTCAGAGGAGTACCCAACTAGATGGGGCACGGCGTCTGAATGTGCCGAAATTGTAAGCTTCCCATCACATCTATCATTCTTTTCTTTTCTTTTATGACATTGTGCATCCATCTCCTCTCTCTCTGTTTTGGGCCTCGTTCGGATGCACTTCGTGACGGAGTTCACAACTCTTAGTTGCTTGAAGGACACGGACGATTTGGGGCTTATGTTTCTTCCTCACATTCTCTGATTTTCTGGCAGTCAAGGCTTACACGATGTACGTGTAGGTATCAGCGGCGCCTCCAGGAACACAGGCGTGCACCCTTGATGTGGAAGGGGCGTATCGCACGGTTCCAGTTAGTCCTGTTTGCAAACGGTACCTGATCGTCGAGTTCAAGGGATTGTTTTACATTGACCACAATGTACCCTTCGGACTAGCCTCTGCCTCAGGTTTACAAGGAGAAGTTGCAGATGCGACGGTTGACATTTGGCGTAGTCTCCGTGTTGGTCCTGTTATCAAATGGGTTGATGATTTCAACGCTTTTCGTTATCCAACCAAGGTCGGATTATTTTCTGGAATTTCTGATGGGGTTGTCTATCGATATGACTATGATCTTGACTACATCAAAGCCATGATTGCCCCGCTTGGGATTCCGTGGCATACAACAAAGGGATCTCCTTTTGGAGATACCTTTTCTTATGTTGGTTTTGAATGGGACCTTGTCTCAAAGACTGTCTATCTTACTAAAGTCAAACGTGAAAAGCATCTTGCTAAACTTCTCTTCGTTCTACAGAACTCCCCCTTATCACAACGATTTTTCAAGAAAGAAATACAATCTCTGCATGGCTCGTTATCACACATCACTTTCGTCTATTCGCGTGGCAGAGCATACCTCAATAATATTATTTGGTGGCTCACAACTTTCACCAACGACTTCTCCCCAAGATTCCCTCCCCCTTCCATCATTTCAGATCTTAAATGGTGGTTAACTCAACTTTCCATGCCGTCTATCATTCGCTCTCTCGCTTCGCGCCCTCCTACGTCTGATCTCAATATTTGGGTCAACGCCTCAACAGACTGGGGAATCGGTTTGCTAATCAACGATTCGTGGGATGCATGGAGGACCTTTCCAGCATGGAAGGCTCCTGGTCGAGACATTGGATGGCTCGAAGCAGTGGCTGTCGAACTCATTGTCATGCTTCTCAGTGAAATGCATCTCGCTCACCTTGACGTTCTGATCCGCAGTGATAACGAAGGTGTCATTGGCGCCTTCCGGAAAGGATGGTCAAGGAATCAAGAAACCAACTCGTGTATTCGTCGTGCAGAAGCCATTTTTGAGCAACGTGATCTTTCTATCTCTCTCTTATATGTAGAATCATCCATTAACTTAGCAGACCCCATATCTCGTGGTATCCTTCCACCTCTTGAGTGTCGAGTGAACATTCCATATTCTGTACCACCTCCAATTTCCGATTATTTCTATCATGCCTAGTGATCCTACTCTATCCGACTGCCTAAAGAATGTAGACGTACGTTCAGAATTATCAGATTTTTCAACCATCATGGATGCTCGCACCCCATCCTTGTCTCAATCGCAAACTCGTATATGGATGCCTAGGAAGCCTCGGAAGGGCAATGAAATAGCCCCCTCCATATATCGCCCTCACGTTGTTGCAAGCGAAAGACTATTGAAATGGATTTCTCCTCATACTCAGATTTTCCGAGAGAATATGCGAAAGGCATTGCCGGAATCACACCTTACACGTCTCTTCGAAGTCATGGCCTTCTCTCTTGACCAAGCGACCCGGGACGGATACGCTTCAGGTCTGCTGTGTTTCACGCAGTACTGTGATAGCATACATATTTCCGAGGTTGATCGTATGCCAGCCTCCGAGTCATTGGTCGCCTCCTTCATCGCCTTCCACGCGGGGAAGGTAGCATCAAGTACAATTGATAATTGGCTCGCAGGCCTTCACTTCTGGCATACTATTAATGGTGCTCAGTGGAATGGTGGTGATATCTTGTTGCACGCAAAGAAAGGTGCACAAAAACTCGTACCTATATCATCGAAACGGGCCAAACATCCTCCAGTCACCATAGAACATCTATATGCATTGCGTAACGGCTTGGATCTCTCTAACGCATTTGACGCGGCAGTCTGGGCAATTGCATGCATCGCCTTTTGGTCCTGTTGTCGCCTTGGGGAGCTCGTTATTCCGAGCACGAACTTATTCGACCCTATCAAACACGTCGCTCGCTCAACTTCATTAACCTTCCATACACTGTCAAATGGTACAGAATACGGTACCTGTCAGATACCCTGGACCAAAATGACGCTTCAGGAGGGCGCATCCATATCCATTACAGCTCGTGATGACCCATCGTGCCCTGTCAAAGCCTTAAAACATCATCTTTCGTGCAGCAAATCCATACCATATCACGCACCATTGTTTTCATTCGAAACAGCCGACGGAGGATGGTCGCCAATGACCAAAGGATGGTTCATGACGCGATGTAACGAAATCTGGGTTGCTGCTGGACTGCCTGATATGCCAGGTCATGGCTTTCGCATTGGTGGTGCAACGCACCTTCTTCTCATGGGTGTGGCGCCCGATTTGGTTGCAGCTCAAGGGCGCTGGAAATCAAGGGCTTTTATGGATTATTGGAGGAAAATTGAGTCAATCTTACCTTTGTTCATGTCCAGCGCGGGTTCTGCGTCTCGAGTCTCTATCATTGAAGAGTCAATGTCGGCGTACAGAAAGAAGTGGAAGTTATAAAATTTCTACTTACCTTGTTCTTGAATAAGGGATCAATCTGAGATCATCAATCTATTTTTATCTCATTTCTCCCGCACTTACCTTAAATCAGCTTGCTCTGGTTGGGGTGTCGTGTCTTCGAAGAAACGCGACCGTGGTGAGCTGCGCATGGTGGTATGGTCTTGTTGTCTTCTCAGACCCTTCACATGGGGCTTGGAAACCAGGATCCACACCGGCACGCTCAAAGCTTTCGGAATTCTCGAGTCAAATCATTTTTTCAAATATACTTGTTTTCTTATCACACCTGAGATGTCATTTGCATCCATTGAACAAGTATCAGATTTGATTTGTGCTAATTTCTTGAGATCAGCACGACGCGTTTTGGATCCAAGTCACATGCACGAGGATTTTCCAAAGCTTTCCCCCAACCCACGAAAATTCAGATTTTCAACTGACTCAAGTCTTTTAAATTGAATTTTCGTGTTCCCTCACATCCTAGCATCAGTGCGTTACATACAAAGCACGAGAACACAGACAGAAACATTGCGGCCCGCAGCGGATCATCGCCGATTTTGCCCTTTTTAGCCGATATTCGGACATTCTCGTGGAGGTTTGCAGAGCCGGTTTTCACTGGGCTGCCGCAATGTTTCTGCTGCTTCGTTTTGGACGACATCAATCTGGACTCACCTCAAACTCTTTCCCCAGATTCTACTACCTGCCCACAACTATATATCTCAGAGCACTATCGAATTGACTTTATTCCTTCCTTCTTTCCGCCCCCCCACCATCTCCCCCAATCCGTCTCCTCGCACTTCCCACCATTCCGCCCATTCCTCTCGTTAACATACATGAACATATTCTTCATACAGAATCGTCAACCTATAGGCTCTGCATGACATCTCGCGGCTCGCCCATGAGTACCATTATTGGAGCTTGAGTGACTGTTCTTACTGGGTACAAGGAAGCGTGTCCATTTCTGATACCTCGGTAAGTGACTTCCTGTCCTTGTACATGTCGTCTAAGTGACCATTTTCGGTGCATATATGCGCCTTCTGCAGTGTATTCTATGTCGAGGACAAGTTGTGAGTGCGTTTTGGTGTGGTGTCGCATGTCTGATGGACGAAATATACAGCGCCTCAAAATTCCCTTTACTCCCCCCATCTACAATGCCGACCCCCGACATTGATATATCTGTCTCTCAGATGTGTGCACAAGCGGATGGGTGGGAATGGGTGTGAAACGGCAATTGGTTAAGGTTCCGTTCCAGGGATAGATGTCGTGTCGCAGGGGTCTTGAGTATATAGCAACCAGAAATTTGCAGATATTCGCAGGAAATGGTGTATTATATGAAGGAATTACAAAAAAATTCTACCTACAAGTGAGGACAGAGAAATGCAGATGGGAGCAGAATAGAAGGGGTAGCCGCCGAAATTTCCGCAATCAACGCCGTAGTTCGTCGAAAAGGGGCAGACAGTTGCGGAAAAAAATCCGCAAAAGGGACGAAATCCCATTCTACCTGCACCTTTCTGCTCTGCCGACGATCTCCGATATCTGCCGGGAATTCGCAGATACTTGCGGCTGGTAACAGAGTCGGTTTTCACTGGGCTTCAGCGCTCAGCACTTCAGCACTTGTTTGGTATTTGTTTTACCTTGCTTGTCAAGGTCTATTTCCAAGCCATCATACCAACCTCGTACAGCTGGCCCTTGGCTGGCCCCAGTCGTATACAGTAGACACCAGAAATTTTAGGGAGGTGCCTAGGGTTTTGCATTTAGCTGTAAGTAGTGGGTTTTAGCCTGCAGTGCTCAAGGGCTCCACTGTGGGATACATCACACCTTTTTGTAAGTACAAATTTTGAACCCACTTCCATTGGCTGCAAATTGGCTGTGAGGAGCGAACCGCTTAGTAAGCGGTTCGGCGACAAGCAGTCAATAAAAGACAAGGGGGTGTCGGGATTTTAAAAAAAGACCTAGGGTCGATTTTTTTGGTAGTGAGCGCTGGGCTGAACCAACCACCCAACGTAATCAGGCACATGTCTACTTTAGGAAATATGACGTCACCGCCGTGCTCCTGGTCCTCCTTTCGACGTTGAAAATGCATTGCAGACCCAATGCATGGGCACCTGTGCATGGCAAACACAAATGAGATGATATTAGAATGGTTTGACGTGAAGATGTAAGTAAGTTTCATGTTGAAACCCTAACAGAAAGTAGGTTTACTTATCCACACAGTTTCACATCCCACTGGATCACATTGTTGGCGGTTAGCTCTGCTCGGGATCCACAAAAACAATCCTCTAATCCTCCAATGTCAACAACCTTACATTTTCATCTTTCACACTGACCTCATGTTTCCTTGTTGACAATTTCCGAGCTTGAAATAGGTGGCCTATGAACCTCGTTGGTGTCAGAATGAGTCACGGCATGAGTGTCCTGTTCTGTGGAATCTCACGGTGAGTTTGCGTGCCCCGGAATATGCTAACAAATCATAATCAAAGGTCTTTGACGGTTGCCACACTAACGAAAATTATCAATGCATGTTATTATTGCCTTATGTAAGCAGTCCCATTGGTGTTTTTGGCGCATCCTGAGGCATTTAGCACACCTTGAGGCTTTCTAGTATCTATTATGTATACTTTATCCATCAGGAAGGCCGTCTATAATGTTTTTGGGCCAAAATTTTTGAGCTTCCAATTTTTTTTTAACGGCCTGACGGCCCAACCAACCAACCGGCCCCCGGTCCGGGATTATGATCCCGACACCCCCTTGATAAAAGATCATAAACTTACTTACTCTCATTTCATTTTTATGTGCTCGCCATAGCGGGCTTTCATGAAATACAAGCAAGGTTTTTGTTGACATTGGAACAATGTCAAACTCTAGTTTTCAACTTCGCATCCCGAAATTAAAATCTGATGTTGTTCTCACGTTTATCCCCTGGCTGGCATCGCTGGCACACTGCTTCCTCTCGCATTATTATATAGCCTACATAGTGTTTATTGGTTTATCCCTTGGCTTGCATCCCGCATACAAATGATCTAGACGAATGATGACGAGGTGATGTCTTCTTCCCGTCCCATCACCCAATAAATAGCACGACATTTCCCTGCGACCACAAAACAAGCTGTGGACCAACTGTGGACCAGCAGTGAGCGAAGTCCATTTTTCACCATCCTTTCTTATCTACCCCCACCACCATTTCTCCTTGGCCCTTCCATCAACCTTCCACGAGGCGCAGCCTTTTGGTCTTGAAGCTGCGGACTACCTCTACGCTTATCCGTGAGTTTGGGGACGTGCAACAAAGGCATGCCGGTCGTTTCAGGTAGTATCACCACTGTTCCCACTCGACTGTCTCAACTGGTCTGCGTGGGCACTATCGACGGAATACATGTAAGCAGTAATTGGCGTGCAAAGTGTTAACATACTTCACTTGTAAGCACACTCCTTGTTGAGAGGCACGCTATAGACGGGTAAACCCTCCATTAGTAGGTGCCGATGCTACATTAGCGAAAGGCGGCAATACACACCTGAGCGATTTTGTTGATCTTTTTAACATCCGCGGTGTAATTAAGAAGGCGTTTTCTGTAATCGGCGTGACATACAAATGCGACCCAACCTTTGTCTTCAATCTCAGACTCAGCGGTCGAACTAAGTTTATCTTGGTCAGTGCCGTTTCCAATCATGAAAAGGAAGGTCGCTTTACTTTACCAAAAAATCATTGCATTTAAGGAAAGTGTCTTCGTCGATTACGTCGTCGTATTTGTTCAAAAGGTCCAGGGTCGACGAAATTCGCTGTTGCGCTCGACAAATCCGGTTTTTTGGCGTCCACTGTGGAGATTTTGAGTGAATAGGCGGCGTTACCAATGAACGTTGATGTGCGACGACCCTCGAAGCTGGAGGTGGATGATTATTTATAGTAGTGGCATGGATGTTGATTACATCGCGCCCAGCGTTTGTAACTTGCGCATCGTCCCCAACAGAAATATTCTGGCTCTCGTTAAACATAGACATAACGTCGTCAGAGGAGGAGAAAGTAAGGAGATGGTGGGCGATTGATGCTATTGTATAAGAATGTGCACTTAAATAAATTGCCAAGGATACCGGACTTACAAGGGCAGAGAGTTCCGCTGACAGCCAACTGACAGCTATACGCCGCTCACGTTTCTTTGTGGGTCCATGTGTGAGTATTTGGTCATGTTGTAGTCGTCGCATTTGTGTTTGATTGTCTTTCTCCCCCATCCCATGCCAGTCAATAAACCGGACCCAAAACGAGACGGCCTCTTGAGAGGAGAAATCTGGTGGAGAGATCATCAAGCATGGCTCGATGAACGCGGGTACAAGCTTCGACCAAGGCTCACTCCTGGTTGGGTTCCGTCTTGGCTCGGCAAGGATGTGTGGCCACCACGTTGTGAGGACTTCCAAACCCACATTGTAACATCATTTATTCCTTCCAGGTTTTACGTTAGCCTTAATTTTTTAAGTACAGCATCCCAGGGTACAGGATGCCGTTCGAAAGGACAACAATCAACAGGTCATGCTGAAGAAGGTCAACACCAAAAGATACCCGAATGAAGAAGAAATTTCCAGCTACTTCTCTTCAAAAGAGCTTTCCGATATACCCGAAAACCACTGTGTGCCGATTTTGGAAACCATGCGAGTTCCAGATGAAGATGATGTGGTGATTCTCGTGATGCCTTTGCTAAGAGAATGCAAAGATCCGCCTTTCGAGAGCGTTGGAGAAGTGGTCGAATTTTTCAGACAAGTATTTGAGGTGTGTTTACTTTGGCTCTCGGTATGATATCGATGCTTATGAGGTTTTGCCAAGGGTATGCGTTTCATGCATCAACACCGAATTGCTCACCGGTATGCATCTGGCATACTTTTTATTTATTTTAAATCCCAGCTTATTCCCTTTCGAAAGTGACTGTCATTTGCCCAACGTTTTGATGAACGCTGACGCTATGTATCCTGATGGATTTCACCCTGCAAAACAGAGCATGGCTCCCGACTGGAAGGGAAAAGCAAAGCATTTTTCTCGCACAGAGCGACTACCCAAGTATTACTTGATTGATTTTGGACTCTCAGTTCGCTTTCCCCCAAGCGATTCTACTCCCCGCGCGCGAGTGGTTCGGGGAGGTGATCACGATTACCCTCCCGAACTGGAGGATATGAATGCTGAATATGACCCATTCCCAACCGACGTCTTTCATCTAGGCCATCTAATCATGCATGAATTCACGGAGGTGCGATTTCTCGAAGTTCAGGACCCGTCCTTTGTAACATTTGATTTAGGGCAATCAGTCCCTTGAGATCAAGAAAACATTGGGACTTGAATTTATGGAAAGCTTAGCCGCAGACATGACGAACCCCGATCCTCTGAAGCGGCCTACAATGGACGAGGTTGTGGCAAGGTATGCAGAAGTCCGGCAAGGTCTACCATCATGGAAACTAAGGCAGAGGGTTGCTCGTTCTGACGAGTTTTTTCTCGCTGCAATGTTCAGGGGTACAAGACACTTAGGTAAAACGATCCTATATGTTGTGAAACGTATCCCCCCCCTTCCCAAACAGTAGTTACCTTTGCCTCACCTCTTTTTACACTAGTAGTTCCTCGCTGGTTTCTTAAATAAATCATCGCTGTGAGCCGATCATGAGAAGTTGGTAACTTGGTATGCATGGAAATTATCAGATATCGCGATCTAGCCGAGTGTATGCTCAGTGGTACCTTCGCCATCTTTGGCCTCACGAGCTCTTAACACGTTTTAAGTATCACTCAGGAGCGGGCATCATGATTGGCGTTAAACGAAGCACAAAGAACAAAAGCCATCAGCGGTGTCTTCGAGAAGTTGAGACGCCATCACCTTGAACAATACAAAACTTTCCTTTCAGGGAACGGAACTGTTCGAACGCCTAGCACAACAATAGCTCCCATTTTTGCCCTGTGCAAGTCCGGGCTGCGTAGCCATGGATTTGGACCCTACTCCTGAGTATCGTACGTGGGCAGATCCACGCAAAAATTCCACCAAGTAAGGCAGCGAGACGACAATGAACCTAGCTACTCGTGGTAGGACGCCTTGATAAGTCCGAAGTACCGTTGGGGCGTCATGATCAGTTATACTGGAGCTAGGAGCTCAAGATAGAATGTGGCATAGAGCTGATCGACTCAAATCAGTGATATGACAGCGATGCAGCAGGTGCGCCGTCATCCTAGGGGCAAAAGATGGGGGGTGAGGAATCACAAATATAGAAATGAGACATGAGCACAGTTTAAAACCATCCTTCCTGCAGATTCATTCCATTTGGATGATAGCTTGTTACTGAGTTGTATGGTACAATAAAAGACACTGCTCACTCCATGAGTAAAAGTAGCGCAATGGCCTGGGATGAAACTTACCTTCTACATCTACTCGGTTGTGTATTCCGCCTAGTTACACCATTTTCTCGCATTCTGGAACAGCCTAAACCAAGGGCCTACGCCCTTCCACGTTCCGACGAGGTTGTCGGGATACCAACTGTTACTCTCCAGGGCTGCAACTCGCTCTGGATGCGGCATCAGTGCTAAGATGCGACCATTTGGCGTCTGAACGCCATTAATCCCAGCTGGACTGCCGTTCGGGTTCAACGGGTACAGCTCCGTGGGGAGGCCGTTCGAATCAACATAACGGATAGCCACCAATCCTTTCGACTCCAAAGCTTTTTGTTGACTGTCACTCATAAATGAGGCTCTTCCCTCTCCGTGTGCAACGGCCACTGGCAGCTTCGAGCCCACCATGTCCGACAGGAAGACGGACGCTTTTGTCGCCTCACTTTCCACGATCTCCACCATAGATACCCGGCCTTCGAAACGCTCACTTCTATTGGGCTTGAACTCGGGCCAGTCCTCCGCTCCAGGTATAAGTTCGCGGAGATGGCTCAGGAACTGGCAGCCATTACACACGCCCAAGGCGAACGTGGTCTCTCGCGCGAAGAACTCCTTGAACTCCTGGCGAGCGGTGTCGTTCAGAAGCGCAGAGTTGGCCCACCCCTTGCCTGCGCCCAGCACGTCACCGTAGGAGAACCCACCACAAGCGACCAATCCTCGGAAATCGACCAAACTGACGTTACCACTGAGGATATCAGACATGTGCACGTCAATTGCGTCAAAGCCTGCTTCTGTGAACGCCCAAGCCATCTCGACATGGCCGTTGACACCTTGCTCACGAAGGATGGCAACCTTTGGACGAGAGGTGTATAAAGGTAAAGGTGTGTTGGAGTACTTGAGGTCATAGAAGAGGCCAGTGTGAGAGTTATCTTGGATGAGGTCGAACTCTTCCTGTGCGGCGATAGGATTGTCACGGAGGGATTGCATCCTGAAAGATGTCTCCGCCCATATCTTTTGCAACCCGGCACGTTCACCGACGTACAGGGTGTTGCCTTTGTGGTTGATGGTGATAGTCTGCTCATCAGTGACGCGGCCAATGACGTGGATGGACGTGGACGGGAAACCAGCATTGCTGTACACGGTCATAAGGCGCGGAAGATGCGACTGGCGGACCTGAACAACTGCCCCAAGTTCCTCATTGAACAAGGTTGGAATGGGGTTGGAGTCAGAGTGGAGTGCGTCAAGAGATATCTCAGCCCCGACACGGCCAGCAAAGCACATCTCCGCGATTGTAGTGAACAGACCACCATCAGATCGATCATGATACGCAAGGACGAGGTCAGGATCGCTGGCTTTGATCTGTTGGCAGCCTTGGAAGAAGGCCTTCAGCACAGCGGGGTTCTCAACATCAGGCGCTTCAGAACCGATCTCCTTGAAAACTTGGGCGAGAGCAGAACCTCCCAATCGTTCCTTCCCCTTGGCCAGGTCGAAGAAGACGAGGCTGGTGGGTTTATCAATGTCCTTGCGCAACTGAGGAGTCCAGGTTGTGCGGACATCCTTCACAGGGGCAAACGCAGTGATGATCAACGAAAGAGGGGAGCTGACCTCCTTCTGCTCCTCTCCCTCACGCCACTTCATAGACATCGACATGGAGTCCTTGCCAACCGGAATCCCCACCCCTAGAGCAGGGCACAATCCCATCCCAACGGCCTTGACTGCCTCATACAAAGCCGCTCCCTCGCCCTCTTTCGAAGCAGCGCACATCCAGTTTGCGGATAGTTTGATCTTGGATATGTCGCCAACGGTGGCTGCGACGATGTTGGTTAGCGATTCCGCAACAGCCATGCGTGCGGAGGCTGCAGCGTTTATGAGAGCGAGAGGCGTGCGTTCGCCCATGGCCATAGCCTCACCGCAAAGGACGTCGAATCCGTAGGAAGAGCGAGTGACTGCAACATCAGCCACAGGCACTTGCCATGGGCCTACCATTTGATCACGGGTGACGAGGCCTGTGATGGTTCTGTCGCCGATAGTGATGAGGAAAGACTTGGAGCCGACTGAAGGTAGGCGCAGGACACGATCAATTGCAAGAGGAAGACGATCTTGAAGGGAGTGTGTGTTCGGCAGGAAGGTTGAAAGGGAGGAGTCGAAGTCAATACGATCAGGTCTCCGTGTTGTGTCTTTTCTCGACATCTTGGGAGGCTTGCCAAAGAGTGTCGACATCTTAAGCCGGATGACATCCTGGTTGAAAAGGCGATCTGTGACGACCAGTTCTTCTTCCAAGGTAGCTACTCCCACGATGGATGCAGGACATCTTTCCCGCTTGACGATTTCCTCAAAGACGGCCACCTTGTCCGCAGCAATGGCCAGGACGTATCGCTCCTGACTCTCATTGCACCAGATCTCCATGGGCGACATAGAAGAGTCTGCCACCAACACATCCCGGATCTCGAACGTAGCGCCCAGTCCAGAGTCATGAACCAACTCCGGAAGCGCGTTCGACAGCCCTCCAGCGCCAACGTCGTGAATACTCTGGATGGGACTTTCCTTGTCAAGAGCAACACACGAATCGATAACCTGCTGGCATCTCCGCTGCATCTCAGCGTTGTCTCTCTGGACCGATGCAAAGTCCAACTCAGCAGAACTTGCACCTGACACTTGACTTGATGCGGCACCACCACCCAGACCAATCAACAACCCAGGACCGCCTAATACAACGATCTTCGCCCCAGGAGAGATGGCCTGCTTCTTCGCAAACTGGGGTCGGACATTGCCATATCCGCCAGCGATCATGATAGGCTTATGATAGCCTTTTACCTCCCTCGTCGTGCCAGAAACAGGCACGCTTTCAGAAAACGTGCGGAAGTATCCTGTTAGAGCTGGACGACCAAACTCATTGTTAAACGCGCTGGCTCCCAGTGGCCCTTCAATCATGATGTCAACAGCAGAAGCAATGTGTGCCGGACGGCCAAAATCGGTCTCCCAGGGCTGTTCGTATCCGGGGATGAGGAGGTTAGATACGGTGAACCCGCACAGACCAGCTTTGGGCTTGGAGCCTCTCCCGACAGCACCCTCGTCGCGAATTTCACCGCCTGACCCGGTGGCTGCCCCTGGATAAGGAGAAACAGCGGTGGGATGGTTGTGTGTCTCGACTTTGATGAGGATGGGCATTTCTTCTTCGTGCGATTGGTATAGGTGCTTAATGGTGCTGAAGCGGGGTGCGAGATGCCCTTCGAGGACAGCAGCGTTATCCGAGTAAGCAGAAATAGTACCTGCTCCGCTAATTTTTTCGGTATTTCGGATCATTTGGAACAAGGAAGACGGCAGAGCTTCGCCGTCGACAGTCCATGACGCGTTGAAGATCTTGTGGCGACAGTGCTCCGAGTTCACTTGAGCAAACATGAACAACTCTGCGTCTGTGGGGTTCCTGTTCATAGCTGCTGATCCTGCGGCGTATGCGTCGACAAGGTAGTCTATTTCATCCGCGGCAAGGGCGAGTCCAAGCTCCTTATTCGCAACAATGAGTTTCTCCTTCGCGTCTCCGACTACTCCCGCAAGATCAATTGTTCGGAGAGGTTTGGGTTTGTCATGCGCGAACAGCCCAGTCTCATCGGGTGGGGTGAGCTGAGCGACCTGCGTCATGCGATCGTGGATGAGCTGAGAGAAAGTAGCGAGGTCGGAGAGCGTAATTGGTTCGGAAGAGGTGAAGATGAATGCCGTGCCCCTCTCGATCCTTTCTACATGAGCTCCCAGATTGCACAAGGCAGCGATATCGGTCGCTTTGCTCGACCAGGGCGATACCGAACCTGGTCTGGGCAGCACATATACAACGTTCTCGTGTTTTGACAGTGCTAATTGTGTCCCATCCAGCGTAATGTCGTCTCCATATGCCAGAAGTCGGTCCAAGGTCTTTCGCGACGTTGAAGACGTCTGTGACAGCTCAGCCTCGAGTTGCTCGGATCGACACCTGATCAAATGAATCCAAACGGCATCCAAATATGTCACTTTATGACATATCTGCTGAATACTGCGCAAGAGGGTATCCCGCTTAGGTATAGAGATCGAAGAGGCACCTGGAAGAACTAGCATGGCCTGTCCCTAAAACTTGAGCATTTAGAAAGAATGAAATATTTGAACAACTTACAAGCCTCCTCTAATCAAGTTCTTCAACTTTTTGCCCCTCAAAAAGACCGTGGACTCGAAGGATGGTGAGTACAGTTGAAAAAATCGTTATCTAATCGTAGCAAGTGGATCAGGTGATACTACCGTGTTTGGGTGCTTACTAATCCCAACTCCGGCGAACAATCGAATCGAAGTCAAGGCTTCGCTTCAACGGCAACACTACTTAGGGAACACTCTGTGCGAACAAATGCCGACACGTGGGGAAAACCATTGGCTTGGGAATGCTCAAATGCAAGCATTCATTTTCCCCCTCAAACTTTGAGGCACTACTTACACGGCATGGCAGTTGTTCTTTTTCAACAGAACCTCGCCCAAACCTCGCCAGCCATTAATTCTTAAATGTCAGCCTATGTCAGCGCCTCAAGTCGTAGGTGAGTCAGAACCTGTCAGAACTCGAAGCTTCCCGTTGTTCCTTGGCATGGTTGCATCGATACGATGACCCTGAGAGGATATGTTCCCATGTTTTTAACTTGATCGCAACTTGATCGTCTGGTTTTCTTGTGGTTTTCGTTTCTCTTTGTCGACATTGGTCCTACTCAACTCAAGCTTTTATATGCGGTAACAGAGTGTTGAGCTAAGCTTGCATAAGTGCTCCACAACTCTCCCCCACCTGGGTCTCGCACTTCAGAATGGCTCCGTTGTTCGCGGAGAGTTGTCACAGAGGCGCCCACTGTTTTATTAAAAGTTTCATCCATCACATCACTTTCGGACAAGCCCTTGGCCCAATATATAACCTAGATGGCGAAGAAAGTTCTCAAACCAACTTCCCCCGAACCGTCACTATCTCGACTTTGGATTTCGGGTAACGTCTTTTACTCCTCTCGACTGATTTTTTTTTGATTACTTTCGCAACAGGTTACAGCAAAGGCTAGTCAAGTCGTAGCCCTGCTTACAACTGTCGACTGGGTTTAAAAAGAGACGTCCATCTTGTCTCCAAGGTTAGACTTCTGGAGAGGATGTCTGGGTAAGTGCCTCTGTTCTCTCTTCCACGCTACTCGAAACTGGTGACTTCATGGTTTTTCAGGATACTTTCTATCCCCAACCTGAAGAAGGCCGTACCTTTCATCCTTCACTTCGCGTTGACGATCCTTGTCGCTTTCGTGACCCTCTACCTCATTGATTCGCGTAGTGGGGATAGAGTCTACAACCTCGACCATCGTCGGCCCCGTTTCACCGACCTCGATGGCGGGAAAACTATTGCTCGCCTCAAATCATCCAGACCCCTGCAGTCCGATATTACAACCGCGCTCAGCATCGCAGCCAGCGCCACTCGCGCAGCGGCTGCGTGCTGGGCCGGCAAGCTTCTCTGGCGGTGTGCGTTCATGTTCATGGAGAAAGGGGAAATCACTATAGCTGGATTCTCCAAAGTCGTCGATGGTGGAATAACAACGCTGCTGTGGCCTCGCGACGTTGCCAACCGAAAGAATGTTTTTCTCGTCTATTTTATCATCTTCACCTGCTTCGGGATGGATTATTTCTCGTCTATCCTGACGGGATCGGTCACCTGGCAACCTACGTTTATTCTGGTGGATGGGTTTATACCTGTGGGGAATATCAAGGAGGGAGTAGCCGGGCAGAACATTGCAACGTATCGAAACGATCCAGTCATTGTT
>NW_001889942.1:104459-108844 GCF_000143565.1 Laccaria bicolor S238N-H82 | reverse complement strand
GATTTCAAGCGCCTTTAGTGGACATTTTGCGTAAGAACGTTGCAGCCTTCGGTATTAATGGCCGCCTAGGCAAAGTAGCAGCTAAGGTTACGATCCCGCTGAAAGAGAATTCGGCGCCCGTCTCTGTGCCTATGTACGCTGCTTCGCCTGAAAAACGCGAAGTAATTGATAAGCAGATGAAAACCTGGTTTGAATCCAACGTCATTGAGCCGTCAGTCAGTCCTTGGGGCTTCCCTGTAGTCGTGGTGTACCACAACGGTAAAGCACGACTGGCGGTGGACTACAGGAAACTGAACACTCAAACGATACTGGACGAATTTCCTATCCCACGTCAGACAGAGATCGTTCAAGTGCTGTCGGGTGCTCAGGTTCTTTCGACCTTCGATGCACTGGCCGGATTCACGCAGTTAGAAATGGCAGACGAAGAGAAGGAGAAAACAGCCTTTCGCTGTCATTTAGGACTTTGGCAGTTCAAAAGGATGCCGTTCGGGCTGCGCAACGGCCCTTCCATTTTTCAGCGTTTGATGCAGGGGATCTTGTCCCCTTAC
Organism: Laccaria bicolor S238N-H82; assembly: GCF_000143565.1. NCBI lineage: Eukaryota > Fungi > Basidiomycota > Agaricomycetes > Agaricales > Hydnangiaceae > Laccaria > Laccaria bicolor. The sequence goes on along the minus strand of NW_001889942.1, from coordinate 108,296 downwards.
TTATGGCTTTTCGCGCTGGTCTACATTGATGATATTGTCGTGTATTCTAAATCGTGGGAGGAACACTTAGCTCACCTGGACACGGTCCTAGGTGCTATAGCTGCAGCAGGAATCACGTTATCCCCTTCGAAGTGTTTCATAGGGTATTCCTCAATTCTCCTGCTGGGTCAGAAAGTTTCACGGTTGGGATTATCTACCCACCAGGAGAAGGTTCAGGCTATCATGGAAATCGCCCGCCCGACCTCTGTGTCCGACCTGCAGAAATTTTTGGGCATGGTAGTATATTTTTCCACCTATATCCCCTTTTATTCCTTTATCGCGAAACCCTTGTTCGAGCTGCTCAAAAAGGGCTCGAAGTGGGACTGGCGGGCTGAACACGAGCTTGCTTTTCGACAAGCTAAGGAAGCATTATCAAAAGCACCTGTTCTTGGCCACCCGATTCAAGGTAGTCCCTATCGGCTGTACACGGATGCATCGGACGTCGCACTAGGCGCGAGCTTGCAACAGGTAAGCCAATTCAGTCAGAGACTTGAAGGGGACTCCTACGTACGATAAACTAGCAAAGGCTTGGGCTGAGAAGAAGCCCATTCCCCACCTTTTCCCCGTTTTGACCAAGGACGTCACAGAGCGGCCAGAGGACGATGCATGGGGTGCGTCTCTAGACGACACTACGGTCCACGTAGAACGTGTCATCGCATACTGGAGCCGGACTTTCAAGGCCGCTGAACGGAACTATAGCGCTACCGAAAGAGAAGCGTTGGGTGCGAAAGAGGCCTTAGTCAAATTTCAACCCTTTATAGAGGGTGAGACCGTGATCCTGATCACGGATCATGCAGCATTACAGTGGGCTAGAGTTTACGAGAACGCCAATAGGAGATTGGCGGCGTGGGGGGCAGTGTTCGCAGCATACCCAGGACTCCGAATAGTACACAGAGCTGGCAGGATCCATTCTAACGTGGACCCACTATCCAGACTCCCTCGCATACCGCCGCACAATTCTCCTATTGTCGATGAAATCGCAGCTATAGCGCCTGATGATGACAAACAGGGTAGAGCACAAGCAGTGGAAGATCGTATTCACCGCGCGACAGCCCCCCGAGCGGCGTTCACTGTGTCCTGTTGGGAGGATGTGGTAGAGCGCCGGGCTTACGCCAACCGTTATGAACCATCCGAGAGCCCTGCTCAGAGAGAAGCGGACCGTTTAGCCGCGGCAGAAGCCCGGCTACGCAGGGCTAACAAGCGTAATGGGACACAAAGTACGGAATCGGAAACCACTGAACCAGTAGTGGAGGAAGACGTACCCATGACAAATAACGCTCCTGCGGTCAGCGAACCACTCTCCCCAGTCTTGAATGAGTCGGTTAACCCCGTAGAAGACGTCCTACCATTCCCTCTGGATGATCATTGGACGTATCCGGTCGGCGTAAAGCCTAGTCCCCTAGAGCTGGATGACGAATGGTTGAACAAGCCTCATCTGTTGGTGGCCATGAACCCCTCGGTAGTCACCACGTTTGCACAAGGCTACCCGTTAGACAAATACTTCGTCTCAAGATACGTCGAGGATGCCCCTAACCCCAAGACCGTTCTTACCCCATCGCATTTCCGTAAAAGCAAGAACGGTTTACTATACTTCATTGACGCGGATTGGTCAGCGCGTCTGTGCGTTCCGGAGTCTAGAATTCATTTCGTGTTGAAATGGATTCATGACTCCCCCTACGAGAGCGCACACGCAGGCCCCCGGCGTTTCCTGAGTAGACTACGTGAGCTCTTTTTCTGGCCAACAATGCATAAGGATGTCATGGATTATACCAAATCGTGCGATACGTGTCAGAAGATTAAAACGGATCGACGCGCTCAGGCTGGAGGGCTACGTCCTGCACATATCCCAGCCAGGCCCTTTGCTACAGTATCTTTAGACCTCATAACGGGTCTCCCGCCCTCTGGCGAAGAAGGCTACACGGCCATATTTGCTATAGTGGACAAGTTAACTAAGTTCGCCATTTTCTTACCGACCCACGACACATTGACCCAAGAACAATTCGCGGATTTGTTCGTGGACCGCGTGGCTAATGTCTATGGGTTACCAGAGCGCATCATAGCCGACCGCGATAAGCGTTGGTCCACTGCGTTCTGGAAGTCCGTAGTATCTCACTACGGAGGAGTCATGGCGTTGTCATCTTCTCATCACCCCCAGACGGACGGTCAGACCGAGATTCTTAACGCCACCATCGAACAAATGCTGAGGGCGTATGTTGCCACGGATCGTACCTCTTGGGCTAAGTGGCTGAGTGTATTGAATTATTCGTATAATAGTTCGGTACACTCTTCCACTGGATACGCGCCTCACTTCTTATTGATGGGTTACAAGCCACGAACTTCCACAGTGGGCTTGACCCCTGAAGGAGACCCTGTCGCGCGCCCGTTCATCGCGAGTCAAACGGCTGAGGAATTCATTGGTGAATTAGAATTCCATCGAGCCGCCGCTAGGGATGCGTTAGTATTAGCGCAAGAACGTCAGGCAGCTTCATACAACAAGGGTAGACGTCCTGCAGAGATCCTGCAAAAGGGGGATCTAGCTTTGATTAACCCTCACACCCTCAAGCTAGTGGATGTCAAAGGTACCGGCCGCAAACTCGTACAGAGGACCATCGGTCCTTTCGAAGTACTTGAACAAATAAACCCCCAAGTATATCGATTGAAACTGCCGCCGAACTACCCTATGCACCCAGTATTCAATCTCGAACACCTCAAGAAGTATCACCCTTCTCCCCCGAGGTTTGATGATCGAGAGAGCCTACCTAGCACCAGAGAACTGGTCGCCTACCCTGAATACGAAGTAGAATCTATCGTGGGACATCGTCTTACGACCCAGAAGCGGGGCAATCGACGAATGTACTTAGTGCATTGGAAAGGACATGAACCCGTGGACGACACTTGGGTATCCGAATACGAGTTGCGCAACGCCCCTGAAATCACCAGAGCCTATTTGCGAGCCAATAACCTCTAAGGAACGAGAGAGATCTCGGATCTCGGATATTAATTCCCGCTTATTTGCTGGTATTGATGATCGAGGGTTGATAACAATTTTCATCTCCGACATCCTTCTTTCTTCCTTACCCCCATTATCTTCTATCGTCGCGCGGTCCCCACTGCGTTAAGACTCATTCGTACACCTCGCGTGGTTCACACTGCATTGAAACTATTCACCCACTCTTTTAATTACTTATAGCTACTTTCTAATTACTAAAATGCACTCGTTCAATTCGAACCGCCGTCCTGCCAGAGACTCACGAGTCACTTCCACGTCTAGGAGATCCAGCGCAACCGGCTACCTAGCTAAGCCATGCATTGACTCCAGACTGCTTGCCCGGCTACCCATCTTCGAGATCCAGTCGCATCGCATCGTACAAATAGGCGAAGAGGCTTGGGAGTTGTGGTCGCCAAATTCACTGCAAATTCCTTTCCTGCCTGGACGGGTGGAAGACTTCATGGAGATCAGCATAGCCAGCCGTTGTCCTGACCGCAGAAGTGACGGGCATCTGGGCCGATTCGATGCCTGCGTTTCGCCTCAATACTCCACTGGGCATTCGCCCTGGGCTCCCCACGTACGACGAATCTTGGATGTCACGGATATGCGTGGTTCTGTCAACCCTTGTTATGTGGAGGAACTTCTACAACGGAACTCGGCGTTCGAAGGTTGCCTCACTGAATTCATGGCTATCAGCCAGAGCAATTCAGCCATTGCATTCGAAGATGAGTGGCGGCAAAGCCGTCCCTTCATCAGTCAGGAGGACATAGAGGATCTTCGGTCCATACGCTCATTCGACCGGGCACTAG
>NW_001889942.1:103599-104218 GCF_000143565.1 Laccaria bicolor S238N-H82 | reverse complement strand
TTCCACAGTCCTCCCGACATGGCTGATGACTCATACATGGGTACTTGGATCAACGACGCGTGGGAAGAGGACGTTGAATGGTTCCTAGCACACCGCATCCCTTGTTTCGTCATGCACAGATTAATGGGTGAAGAGTTAAACCTCTTATTCGACGCGGGGCATGGAGGGCGCGTTACTTCCTTCATCACGGGTACCCCAATTGAGAATCTGAGCCATCCGCATAATCGAATCGAGGCCTTTTTACGTCAGCAAAACGTCATCATCACCCACTCTGATGACGACAACAATATAGGCAAGGAGGAGCCTTCAGAGCCTTCGGATCCTGCTGCGGCCCGAGCAGCTTCATTCTCTTTATCTCATAGAGCATGGTCAAGGGGAGGACCCGCTCCGGTCGCCTACAGCGTCACTGCTCCCGTCCCCTCTGACCCTGGCACCTCTACCAGTGCGTCGACTAGGCCTTCCCCCTTGCTCGAAATCGATTTCGCCAGATGGGAAGCTGAGCCCCTGGATCTAGTAGAGATAGACCCGTCGCGTGTTTCGTGGATCCGTCCCCCTCCAGTCGTTTGACCCCTAGAGAGGCAGAAATGGGAAAAATGGGCGGAAAAGATCGTAAATGGTC
>NW_001889942.1:99935-103223 GCF_000143565.1 Laccaria bicolor S238N-H82 | reverse complement strand
GGTACGGTAGATTTAGGCGATGTGCCTTCCCCTTCATCTACTCCCCTTTCGTCACTCCCTCACCAGCTGTCCAGGGAGATTACTCCGGACCAGCGCAGCACACCGAGGCGCTCCCCTCCCAGAGCACCGCCAAGGTCTTCAGCTACCAAGTCCGCCCCTAGAACTCAGCGCCAGAGGAGTCCCCCAAGGCCATTGCATCAGAGCCCACCTCGCCGCGGACCTCGTAAACATGCTCGTACTCGCTCTCGCACCCCGTCCCCTCCCAGAAGGAGAGGAGGCTCTTACCGGCCACGAGCTCCTGCTGGCAGTCTGGGGGGCGATCGTCATAATCCCTGACTGGTGGCTACCACTTTTATGATTAATCTATGACAACTGTCCAAGAGCCATTGTGTATAATGCCACAGGTTTTATGAAAGGCATCTCATTAGGATTGCCCATCTATTTCATTCAATTTATCACTGGAATCTTTCATAAGTTATAGACAAGGATAATGAGATATCATGGGGATATTTCATTAGGTTCTTTGGCCCTTTCATTATCATTTCTGAGACTTTTCATTAGGATATTTCATTAGGCTCCTGCGCTTTTTCATTACCATTTCAAAGGAATTTTCATTAGGATATTTCATTAGGCTCCTGCACTTTTTCATTATCATTTCTGAGAAATCTCATTAGGATATTTCATTAGGCTCCTGCGCTTTTTCATTATCATTTCTTAGAATTTTCATTAGGATATTTCATTAGGCTACTGTGCTTTTTCATTACCATTTCATAGAATTTTCATTTTAATTAGGCTCCTTCGCTTTTTCATTACCATTTCATAGAATTTTTATTAGGATATTTCATTAGGCTCCTGCGCTTTTTCATTATCATTTCTTAGAATTTTCATTAGGATATTTCATTAGGCTGCTTCGCTTTTTCATTACCATTTCATGGAATTTTCATTAGGATATTTCATTAGGCTCCTTGGCACTTTCATTACCATTTCTTAGAATTTTCATTAGGATATTTCATTAGGCTCCTTCGCTTTTTCATTACCATTTCATAGAATTTTCATTAGGATATTTCATTAGGCTCTTGCGCTTTTTCATTACCATTTGTTAGAATTTTCATTAGGATAAGGAGCCTAATGAAATATCCTAATGAGATTCTAAGAAATGATAATGAAAAAGCGCAGGAGCCTAATGAAATATCCTAATGAAAATTCTAAGAAATGGTAATGAAAGTGCCAAGGAGCCTAATGAAATATCCTAATGAAAAGTCTATGAAATGGTAATGAAAAAGCGAAGCAGCCTAATGAAATATCCTACTGAAAAGTCTCAGAAATGATAATGAAAGGGCCAAAGAGCCTAATGAAATATCCCCATGATATCTCATTATCCTTGCCTATAACTTATGAAAGATTCCAGTGACAAATTGAATGAAATAGGTGGGCAATCCTAATGAGATGCCTTTCATAAAACCTGTGGCATTATACACAATGGCTCTTGGACAGTTGTCATAGATTAATCATAAATAGTGGTAGCCACTAGTGAATCCCTGGCCACCTGCGCCCGCTGCTAATGCTTGGCCCACCCCTAGCGGAACTTCTAACCCTTGGGAGTCGACCCCCACCCCTCTTTCATGGTCGACACCCAATCCTCTTCCCTCGGGACCAACTCCACCATCTTGGGGACCTTCACCGGGCTACATGCCTTGGGGTTTCAGCCCTCCAACTCAAAATCCGTGGTCAATCCATTATCTGGGTTACTACCCCTCGGAGCAGATCCCGTTGCCCAACTGGCCACCCATGAGCTATCCCCCAATGCAGCCTCATCATTGTCCGTCGTGCAACAACTGCACCTCTTGCAGCCGCCCCTCATTGCCAGCAGCAAGTCAGGACCCACATCAGCCTCCTCCAACTACGTCCAGTTCATCTTTACTGGGACGCTTGCGCTCTCTGTCTAGCACGGATCGACCTCACACCACTGCCGTTCCCTTGGCACAGCGCCTACGTGATCCAGCTCCCTTAATCGATCGTGTGGCTCCACCAGCTTCCTTATCACAACGATTACAGTCGCCTAGCCCGGAGTTCGTGCAAGGGTCCTCTTTGAGGCCCTTCCAGAGTAACTCGACAAGGTCATTACACCAACGACTGGCGAATAAGGAGGAGGAAGGAGAGCCTTCGGATCGGGAGGAGAACGTGCCAACGAGCCGTGCACGACGAAGTCGCAGAGCAGGACGGAAGCAGAAGGAAGAAGACGAACAACAGATCAGAGAAGGGAAGCAGCCAGCGCCGGGCAAAGGCAAGAGGAGGGACCGTCGGGATAGAGGTAACCGAGGAGGTTTCGCATGAGGATGTAATGCGACACTGCGCGCAGGGGGGCATTGTGATACGGAATAGGAGAATACATGCAGACTCGCTTACATAATCTTGACTTCTTGACGATTATTGTACGTAGCAATCTCTAGACATAAAACCACCATCATCTTGCTAACAAGCTCGTGTGATGAGTCTACTGTGTCCACTGCTGGTAAGACCAAAGGGTGAGCACCCTTCACAATGCTCCCTCCTCCACAGGATACGAGAGCCTGTCCTCTGGGTTAACGAGGGTCTGCCTAGGACTTCTAGGCAACCCTAGGAGACGAGCGCAACCTCAACAGTTGCGTTCTCTCCAATCACTTCTATTCATCGACCTTACACTACGACAATCTACTACGGTACTACGAGGCTTCACATGCACTGAGGCTTTACATCAGGCCATGGCTTTGTGCAGCTGATAATTAGGTGTGTAAAAACCTCTATAAAAAAAAGACTGAACTCACATTACTTGTCAATGAGAATCAACATGAGAATTGACAGCAACAAAAATCAATTGATGATCAATTGACCATGCTTGAATTACATCATGTGAGCACTTTGCACCATCCTCCAAAGCCATTCTGACCATATTCTGACAGTTCTTGCATACTGACTCATTTCAAGCTAAGTTGCAAAATTCAGTAATATAAAATGTTTATTGACTCATGTACCAGCTTTATTTCTTACTCCTTGCATACAGGCTGTGGCCTAAGCCTGAGCCACAGATGGCTTTGGCTGGCTTGGGCCCAGGGCTCAGGCTCGAAAAATCTCAAGCCTGAGCTCTCAAAAGCCAGGCCAAAGCCACAGCTTCCAGGCCAAGCCAGGCTGTGGCCCATCACATCACTAAGCAGGATTCCCCAACTCTTAAGGAGGGTTCTGTTGAACGTGAATGTGCCCTACTGAATGGGTATTTCTATAGCTCCAAAACCATCATCTAGAAACTTCTGT
>NW_001889942.1:98915-99885 GCF_000143565.1 Laccaria bicolor S238N-H82 | reverse complement strand
TCCTTCGAACCCTGAACCGTCGGTGTAGATCTTGATGTTGGAGTTGTCCTTTGCCTCGTCTTTTATCGACTCCTCTTTTGAACTTGCGATCGTTGCTGTGAAGGCCCTCTTGTACGTCGGAGGCCGTGGGTCTGGTTTGATTGTTTCGAAGCGCCGTGGCTTGATCTTGAAGCATTCTAGTAGCTTCTGTAGGGGGGAAAGGTGAGTTTTTGCCGGAGTCTTGCTATATCCGCGTATCATGGCCCTAAGGGGGTGGCTGTCGGGTAGGGTCGCGGTACGGACTATGGCCGAGTGACATATTCGCTCGAGCATGAGGTTCACCGGGAGGACCCCGGCATGTGCATCCAGCAGGTCGTTCGGTGAGGTCCACAGGCCTCCTGTGATCGCCTTCGTCGCTATCCTCTGTATCTTACCCATTGCCTTCTGCGCCCTTACTGACCCGCTGTTGTTCCGTTTGCCCTCCTTCTTGTGCGGAGGCACAAACCAGATGTCCAACGCATAAGTCATCTTGGGGACTGCCACCGAGATATACAGTAGTCGCATGAGCCTTGGTCGAATACCTATGTTGGCGCGGGTTAGTCGACGGAACATCATGATATATGACGTAGCCTTCGCCAAAGCCCCATTCTCCTGTACCCTCCATCGCAACTGGGCATCAATGTGCACACCCAGGTACTTGTAGCTCTCAACTTCGTCCACAACCCTCCCTTGCAGCCGGAGCACTGGGTTTGGACGATCTTCGGGTTTCCTTGCTTGCGGCTGGCAGTGCATCACGGCCACTTTGCTGATTTCGAAGTTTGAATTGTGATCTTTGGCCCAGTTGAAGCCGCCTTCCCTTCTCTCCATAAAGCTCTTGAGCGCTCGTGTTGTTTCCTTGAATGTTCTTGCAGTAGCTACCACCAGGGCGTCGTCCACGTAGCCGATGGCATCCTCGTTCAGCCGTCGTAAGGCCTCCAATAGGTCTGCGTGA
>NW_001889942.1:97834-98865 GCF_000143565.1 Laccaria bicolor S238N-H82 | reverse complement strand
CGTAGAAGCCATGGTAGGCATACAATTAGGAGGTTACTCTTTAACTCCGCCGCGGTGGTGGTGTGACGAGCAAGAAATAATATGAAGCTCTCTGTCAGGATCCTAACCAGCCGTTTGAGGAGGTGTTTGGGAGGTGTCGTTGGGTCGAAGATAAATCTTTTCTCAATTATTCTACAAACATCGGATCTATACTGATCCAGGGCAGAAAATCTCTGAATTCGAAAGTGTGGCTAAAAAACCGCCGCACTGTGCGGCAACAGGTGCGGCGGGAACTTCCGCCGAGCATGTCACAGGACTTCTGCTCAACATCCTCACCATTCTAATAAAATTCTACTGCTTTACGAAGCCTCATGCGCACGCCTGACAACGCCCTCGAGCTCGAAAAAATCATTACAAATTAAAGTTCTAATATCTATGTGTGATGACAATTGTAACCACTGATATGTCGTGAGTATCATCGGTCCTGGCATCCAGACCCACCTTCTGATTATCTTTCCACCACCCAGCCCATTCCAGCTGATTGCAAAACGATAGGCCAGTTGCAACAACCACTGATCTTCAGCCGTTTATTTGTGCATTGATGGAGCGTCATGGAATCTGGACCAAACAACAAACGGCAGCAGGAGCCGTCGTGCTTTCTTCCGCTAATTTCTAATTATAGCCTTCCAAACAAACAAACCGCTGAAGAGCAACCGCCATCACAACTGGCCTATCGTTTTGCAATCAGCTGTCACAGTGACAGCAGGGTGGGAGGCACTGACAACTGTTGACAGAGATTGAGGGTGCTGCAAGAGCCGCTGGGTCACACTCGGGGCAGGGGCAATTGTTACTGGTCAGCCACATTATAGCTGCAGTTCCGTGACACTGTGCTCCCCATCTTCCCGTTCCTTCACTGGAATGTGTAGTTACATTGATATAATATGTTTAAAGTTGAAAGCTACGAAGTTTGCAGCTGAGCGAGCAAGGTAAACACGTCACGCTTGTATCTTGTACTTGTGTTGACGCGTCTCTATTGTTGGCCAACAAACACT
>NW_001889942.1:56963-97784 GCF_000143565.1 Laccaria bicolor S238N-H82 | reverse complement strand
GCGTACTGGATTCAGCACAGGTCATCCTCATTGGGAACTCTGCTACGCGGCATCAATAGACGCACACCGACTAGCTGACGAGGGGGTATTTGATTGGAAGAACTGGGAGTTGAGCCTGTGGCTTAAGGATCGAGATCAGTGGACAGTTAGGGAGATATGGAGACACCAGGATCCTTTATTGTGCGCGAAGGCGATTGAAATTATGAAGGCATGTCTACTTCCTTCGACCTTTGAAGACCCTCGTTAATAGAGTCTTATTCCCTAGGAGAGACTGAAAACAGAGGGAAAGGATGAGTACGTTGCGAGGTTGGAAGACATGCAACTGGCAGGCGTGTCGTCAGCTTCCCTTTCTGATCCGGCTACGCAGGAACTTCTACACTCCCTCTCCAAAGTAGAGGGTTTTGACATGGAAGAGAGGTGGGCTGAGGCTATCTCAGAGGCGGATCGAATCCGCAATCAACTTCCGCAACTGCAGTGAGCTGCAGCGACAAGCGGCTTCAAGTCGAATCGGAATCCTTGTGGCAACCTCATTCTTGACATGATTCGCCATTTGCTCGTCAGACACGCCTTTCTTCCTTTTTCTCAGTCTAGTGACCTTCAACTACATTGACTCCTTGTTCTTTGTGCAAAATAAAGATATTCAACGGGATCCGAAAGGCCGAGTCGTCAAACACATAATCTTGGGTACGCAAAGCATAACTGTGAGTGACTTAATACCGCAACCATACGTCCCCAGATCCAGTCTAAGGAGCATTGACTTGGAACCTCTTGAGCGATAACCTTCAAGTCGACAAAGTGGCCCTGGACGACACCAAGTCTTCTGGAGGGCCCAAGCCCAAGCTTTCTGCGCCACAAGGGACACAAAACTAAAACCTATCAGGCCTCGCTGTTCCAGTGAAGTCCAGCATTGGGCTTCATTATGAGTATGAACATTCCTGAGTAGTTGGGGGGTTCTTGACGATATTTGCAGCAAGATCAATATCTACTTAAAGATGTGCCACCACACAGCACGCATCCAGAATGATTGGGGAGCTCGAGATTGGCCGCCATGAATGGAGGCGAGCCTCCTGCAGCTTTTCTCGCGAGTATCGTCCTCACCACATTGTCTTCCTCCGAGCCGTCCACTGGATCGACTGAACTTTGGTCTTCCCATTGAATGGAGACGTAGTTGCTCACGCTCTGACGTCTGGGTGCTATCCATCAGGGCTACCGAAATAATATGCTACAAATACCTACTTACCCCTCTGGAGGCGCGCAACTCTGTGCCCGTTCTGCCGCTGGCTGTGCCTCGTCCTAGAACACCAACAGCTGTGCCTGTGCCTTCACGGTTCATCTTTCTACATTCTACCACTCGGTCAAAGTTCCGTGCATTTTGCGGCATTCACTGACTCATAACCAGATGTTAAACGGCTTGCTGGACCAAGACCTGATCGACTCCGCGGGAGGGCACGCAACAGAAAAGTAATTGACATCATCAGGAAAACGTCCGATTGAACTTTGGGCAACTTTCGTAACTTTGCAAAGTTGTAAAGTTACGAAAGTTGCAAGAGTTCAACAACTTTGGAAAGTAAGGTACAAGAACTTTCAGAGTTCCTGAACCACTTTCCAAAGTTGAAAAACATCTTTCCGTAGCACTTTGATACTCATCTTAAACTTTCGTCGTACAACTTTCTTTAGTCACTTTGGATCTCAAGCATGACGTGAAACAGAAAAGGGAATAGCATTGAGGTTCAGTGTCTAATACACGATCATGTACAGTAGATGGGTACTGGATAAAGCCCTAGCTAGAACTAGTTCGGAGACTTCTCGCCTACATCCATCCAATCGCTGCTACTCGACGGCACGCTACCGCTACTCGACCCTGTGCACGCTGCCGCTATCCCGTGGAGTTGACTTGGTGGTCTGGAGGAGCAATCGTGAGCGTGGTCGCAGTTGCATGGCTGTGTTCGTGGTTGTCGATGCGTGGGCGTGGTTGTGAACGCGTTGGCATGGATGCGTTGTGGTCGTGGTTCGCGATCATCGTCGTGAACACGCTGTGGTCGTCTTCGTGGTCGTCGTGCCTTGGTTTTGGTTGTATAATTCATTTCGAGTCTGGAGGAGCATGCATGTCAGTATATCATAAGAATGTGGGTTGAACGGCGCACACCAATGCTCCATCCTCCGATCGACGACGAGCACTACATCAGAAGAGAAGTCAAATCAGTAATCCATCTGCGAGGGAGATAGGAGAAAAAGCTTACACAGTAGACGCGTCTTACGTCTGCCATAAGGAGTGTGAAATGGCGCACACCACGCTCCATCCTCCCACTCACAACGAAAGGCGGATCGGCGACAAGAACTAATCAGAGAGAAGTCAGATCAATGACTCATCCGCAAGGGAGATAGAAAAAAAAACTTGCACGTTACAGCTTCGTTCCCCCACTGCACGTCTCACAAGAATTGACTCCTAGAGAGGAGTACTACTGCGCTCCAAGATCCTGTTATCGTTGCAGGGAGATATGTTGAGCAGACCTATTTTAGGAAGACCATACTTTCAAGGACAGTCTAACGGAACAGATAAACGAAAACTTACTAGATCTATCACCATAAGAAGCTAAGGGGTTGCCATCTAAGAGCGAGACTTGAAATTCGGGGAGAAGCGGAGGAGTGGATCACAGTGGGTGGGGGACCGTGGAGATAAGACAGGTGGAGAAGAGGGTGAGCGGCGACCAATCAGTACAATCAGTACCAGCAAAGAGGATGGTGGGGGGGAAGGAAGAAAGAGCGCGAAAATTTCTTACTTTGAACCAACGTCACGTGAAAACGTGATCGCGTCATCCTTCTGAGGGCCGGGCAATTCAACTGGAGCAAAAACGAAAACTTCGTGCATCTTGTTGCCCAATCATTCAGAGGTATGTTGTTTCTTGGTTATTTCGTTCCTCTATTCGCATTTGAGGACTTGCTTTGGCTACTAGGTATAACCTTGCTTTCCATCATGTTCCGCCCTCTGCGCACTTTCAATCAGTACACCCTCACAAGCAGTCCGATCGACACAAACGACGATGAGGATTGAAATATTCACGGGTGGATCTATGACGACTACCTACTACAAACCGAAGTGATACGCGAGGGACGAACAAGACCACGATAACGCGTACACGAAATCTTAACATTCAAATCCAAAGCGTAAATTCTACTGGAAGGATGCGAATGTGAGGAACGAGCTGATACGCTGGGTCGTGAGGAATGGGAGAAGGTCATGAATGGTAAGTACCTACATTGCTTTGTCCATCCTGCGCAATACTAATTGTTTACCCTCACAAGCAGTCCGGTTAGCCGCTGCACGCGTCAACTTCCAGGCTAGGGGCATGCTCAATGCCTCCATATTCAGCCGACACGATGCGCCCGATCCCCAACCTCCTGCACGTCTACACCTCCACTCTCGCCATTTACTTCACTCCCAGTGACAAGTCTGGCACGCGAGGAATGTTTCGAGAACGTACGGGCAGTCGGCTCATGGAGCAAGATATGATTGCGCTTTCGTTGAGCAGGACAGCAACCTCGAAGGCTTCCCAGGCTGCTTGTCACACGCAGTGTCTGCTCTTTCTTTTCGATCCGGTGTCACGGCATTGCGAATCCATGCTCATCTGATGGGTGTTTGTGACGGCGCAACGCGCATTCCTCACAACTTTTATTTTAATGATAGTTTAGACTCTTTCAAAGCCTTCTACATAAATAAGTATATGGATATCATGCTCATGAGATAGCCTTCAAAACTTCTGATTTTACAATTCTTAGTCTCTTTTCAAAGTTTAAACTACAAAGTGAAAGACGTTCATAAAGTAGTTCAAAGAGTAGAAATCAAAGTCGAAGTTGTATTCTTGAAGTGAAAGTTCACGGTAAAGTTGAAATAGTTGCTCAAAGTTGCTAACATCAAAGTCTAAGTTACCAAAGTGTAATTGGACGTTTTGCTGATGATACCTCTGCTTCTTCGCGACCTAATGAGCCAAAAAACACTGGCAACAAGCATTGCCTTCTCACATAGGTGTGACTTTTGCAGGAAATAGTTCGGTTACTATCCCCCCAAACGCCGACGCGGACACCAGACGAAAATAGAGAGCTGCCATTGTAGTGACTAGAAACACTGGCTGTAACAACTTATGAAGAAATGAGTGGAACGGCGCTCAACGCCGAAGGCTGAAAGTTGCGGAGTTTACGGCGCCAGCCGTCATGTGTCGCATGCCACTCAAGGGCAGGATGTCGATAAGCGAGAAGGGGGGGGTGGAAGTTGACACTTATTACACAGGTCTCCCGACATTTTGGCTGTCAAACAACTGTTTAGCGAACAAAGACAAATTCCGGCTAGCGGTGAAAGGACATACGCGAATTCTCCGTCGTAGTTCCCGGGAGGGGTGTAGCGACAGATGACGTACTGAGATGCATAATCGGAGAAAATAGTACCAGCGGGGCAGGAAGCGACGGCACAAGCGACCTGAGTGGTGCTCTTCCACACAACCTGTGGTCAAGTGCCAAGTTTAGTTGCTCGTGAACGTGTGGAATGCGACTGCAAGAAGATACAAACCTGGGTGAAATGGCCCGTGCCTTCCGAAAAGCCAGGATGATTGTCTGCAAGATATTAAACTAAGCAAAAAAGTACTTCAGAAGGAACTCTCAAATAACAAACAGTCATAGTCAGCTATGGATCAAATCGTCAACCAGTAGATTTGATGAAATTTTTGTTGAACTCACGAGCTTCGCTCATCCAATCGTTGACAGCGTCCACGATACCATAGGTATCCCAAGAACCGGCAGCCTTTTTGGGCTCAAACATCAGCACAAGAAGGCGGCAACAAAAGATGTTCCTACAAGATTTTCCCCATAGCCTCCGCCGCCGCCGCTAGAAGTGAAAAGGTCAGCGACTCGCTCATCCCTGCCTGCCATAAGGACTCAATATCACCTGTGTTCAAATACGCATTTTTTTGCATAGGCTAGTGTGTTATTATAGAGTGCACTATTCCAGGTGATGGGTTGCGCGCCGTACTTGGCTCGAGCGGCATTATGCTGAGCGACGACCTGGTTCGCGAATGTATCTGAGGTTGGCAAATTGTTGATCAAAGATTCTGTGTGGATGACAAAATCGTACCTCGCTTCCAGGGGTATGCGGGATGGGCAACACTTGAAAGAGAAAGCAAAAGAGGGACAAGAAGTAAGGAGAGGAGTTGCATTTTAGTTGTTATTGCAAGACAGAGAAAGAGAATCAAGATGAGGGGGACCTCCTAATCCATGCCTGTTTTTAAGCTGGTTAGAAAATATTTTCTCCGGGTTTGGTTGCCGTTCGAAAGAAATTCGGGACCGCCAATAGATCAAGAACTCTGGGGGTGCTAAGCAACGATCCCTTGCGCGCAGATTGGTTGGGGACGGAAGTTCGCAAAAGGGTCGCCTACTGCAACAAGAAGAGCTTCGTTCCCCTGATCAAAGACCATAGATAATGTCGTCGATTGGGTCGGATTTGTCCTGCGACCAAAGACCCCGAATAACAAGAGGAGGAGACTGGATCTTCAACTGGGCCAAGAGCTCTAGTCTTCGTAGCTTGTCGCGGCATGAAGCAGGTAAAACTCAAATAGCGTTCTGGACCCGCATGTACTTCCATTGAATCTCGCTTGATGGACCAGAAGGAGTATCAGACTGGGATTCCGTTGAGACAACCAACACTGATACCCCCGACTCTAAGGAGGGACGCTGTGAATATAGTCATGTCGCAGGAAAAACCTCGGCGTTTCCAAACAGTCATTTCCGAATGAGGTCTATGGTTTCTAGAGCCAAAGACATTTAGAAAGCCGGACCCGCATTCCATTGAACTCCGGGCACGGTGCGATTTTTGGCAATTCTGGTGGAGTCCGGGTTGAGAGAAATGTTTGCTGAGCCCCGTTACAGGTAAATGGGTCTCCTAAACTAGACGCTTTCATTGATAATTTACAGTCGATCAATCACCTACCTCTACAGTCGTGGATCCTCGAACAAATCACATTCTTGCATGTCCTTCTTCCATAGTGCTAGTGAATGGTGGAGATCAATTTAAAACTGGTTCGAGTCCACCTTGCAGGTTCCTTGTCTGCAGACGTTGACTTCAATGAAAGGGAAACAAGGCTGACAAATTTTGATAAATGCAAGAGATCGACTCGATGTGATGATGGTGCTAATCACTGGGATATGTAATCTTATTCAACAGAAGGCGCGCTGCGCAACTTTCACGACCAATAATTTATCGACATTCGGAAGTGAGACGAATAACGTCGCCCATGAGCTGGCTCAGGGTAGATGGTTAAACAGGCCTCCCGACGTTGGCACTGGTACGCGAGCGTTCAGCAAGGATAAAAATGCTGGAAGGTAAGGTCACGTACGCAAACTGGCCAAGGAAGTTGCCAGGTGGGGTGTAGCGGCAGACAACGTATTGAGAAGCCTGAGAGAAGATAGTGCCTGCAGGGCAGCTGGCCACAGCGCATGCGACTTGTGTGGTGCCCTTCCAGACGACCTGATGATGGGAAAGTAGTTAGCAGCCATCGATAGGGAGAATCAACCTTGGGAAGGTATTAACCTGAGTGAAATGGCCAGTAGCGCTAGAGAAGTCCGGCTTGTTATCTGTAGGGTGCAGGCATATCAGAAGAAGTATTCAGCCATAAGAGAAGGTGTACACCAACAATCGTAAGCGGCTATGGGTGAAATGATGAGCCAGTGTAACGTGGTCATAAGGAAATAATCTTACAAGCCTCGCTCATCCAGCCGTTTACGGCGTCCACGATGCCGTATTTGCCAGTACCTGCGGCCTTACCAAAAGTCAGTAAAAAAAAAAAGGCGCAAAAAAGGAAGCACCCACAAGATTTTCTCCATAATTGCCGCCAGAGCTAGGAGGGATGGTTAGCATGTTAATTCGGCCTCCATCATACACTTTTCCCACCTGTGCTGGAACTTGCATTGGTTGGCATAGGCTTGAGTAGCGGAGTAGAGGGCAGCATTCCAGGTGATGGGATTCGCGCCATACTTCGCCCGTGCAGCGTTATGCTGAGCGACAACCTGGTCCGCGAAAGCGTCTGAGGGTCAACAGTTATAAGGAAGGTGTCAGGGTGAATAAGGTCAAGATCGACGTACCACCAGTTGGAGCAACGGCAGTGGGTGCGGGGGTAGGAACAGCACTAGTAGAGGAAACCTTCACCATTGATTGGCGGGCTGAGGGTCACAGTTGTAAGGAAGGTGTCCGGATGAATATTGTTAAGGTCAAGATCGACGTACCACTTTGGGTGACAGTTGGAGCAACGGCAGTGGTTGCAGGAGTAGTAGCAGCATTAACAGAGGAAGCCTTCACCATTGATTGGCAGCGGTTCTTGCCTATGCCGTGTTGGAAAGCAGAACTTGACAGAGCAAGAGCAGAGACGAAAAGTAAAGACAGGATTTGCATAATAGCCGTAATTTGGGAGGAGAAAGAAAGAGAGGTCGAGATAAGGATGGTCTTTCAGCATGGTGGCTCTTATAGTGAGACGTATGGTCTCCATTTGGTCCCTATGCACTTGATTCCAATGCCCTGAGCAACCGTAGCGACAGGCCAGAGCTAGCGTGAGGAAGCAATACTGGTTGGTACGCTCTCAAATTGAATAGCCCAGTTGCGACGTCCAAGCCACTTCTAAGTTCTAGCGGTGCATACATAATACGGACGTTGGGGACGATTTGATGCAATTTGCTGCGATGTGTAGCGGTGATGGTGAGAGGAAGAGGTTGCAGCGGGTCCAATCTGAGTTACGTGACACCACACCACATCGACGACGACGATGAACGTCCAACCTCCACTTGCTATGGCCGGCTTTGACGTTCTTCTGGCGTTGCTCCTTCCTCTAGCGATTATTCTGGTTGGGCGGAGGTTGTCTCCGTCGTTCTCCTGGTCAGATATACGCGCCTTGCTCTCGCTCAACTTGCGCAAAAATTCGGGCTCTCAGTACTTCTCCCTGGAACGAGCGAACACCTCATATACTCAATTCGCAAGAATGTCAGCGGAAGAACAGTCTCGCATGCTCGCCTCATATACTACTCTTGGACGGGCACATAGGAATTTAGGTCGTAAAATTGGCTATCCACAGAAACTAGACCAGTTGAGGGACGTGACTGCGTTAAATGCAACCGTTGCAGAGAGCATCGCTGAATTGGCTTCCGAGGAATTTCCATCCTTGAGCAGCATACCCTCAGCGGACGTCTCCGCAGCAGATCTTGCACGCGTTCGAGAGTCGTTGAAGCACTTCATTCGGGACTGGAGCGAGGAGGGAGCCCCAGAACGGGAGCAAATATTTACCCCCATTCTTGATTTGCTCAAGGAGGTAGACGCCGATGAACGGGCTAAGAAGAAGGTGCTAGTGCCTGGCTCTGGTCTGGGAAGACTTGCATGGGAGATATCTCAACTAGGTATGTTATGCCTGCCTTTGTTATGAAGTTCTTGGAGTGACCTCTGCGTTGTGTACAGGTTTTGCGACAACTGCAAACGAACTTTCTTTCTTCATGACACTCGCGTTTCGCTTCCTCCTCTCTCCCAAGACGACGGCAACACCGAACGAACACCATCTTCGGCCTTACGCACATTGGTTCTCCCATCAGCGGTCCAACGCCTCCACTTTCCGTCGTATCTCATTTCCGGACGTCATTCCACGTCTCGGTCCGAATCTCACGCTTGTCGAAAAGGACTTCCTCACACTCTCCTCTCCATCCGCTAGCCCCTTGGACAAGCCTGAATTTTGGACAAAGTCCCCTACAGATTCAGGAGAGGGGTATGACTTCATTGTCACCCTATTCTTCATCGACACGTCCATCAACGTGTTTGCTACGATGGAACACATCTTTAAGCTCCTCCGACCTGGAGGATCATGGATCAATCTCGGCCCTCTCCTCTGGACAGGAGGAGGTCAATCGAAAATCGAGCTCAGCCTCGAAGAAGTCTTACAGGCTGCCGAGGAAATTGGGTTCGTCATCCAACGAGACGATGTTGATTCTTCGCTCGAGGCTATGAAGACCGTCGAATGCCAATACACAGGCGACCGAAACGCCATGATGTGTTGGACATACAAAGCTGAGTTTTGGGTGGCCAGGAAATTCAAGTAACGGTCACGTGTCCGACGCGTCTTTTATGGGCCGTGAACATGAGGCAGCCACTTTCCCCTGGATCGCTTCACACGGCCAAAAGCCACTGAACGGTGCCGCCGGGCCAGAACCATTGTTCGCGGCGCCCAAAAAGTGGATCACGCATCGCTTAAATACCCTCTATCTCCAAGATTCATCAATCATTATCAACCCCTCTGCGCTACTTGAACTTATCATGCTATCCACTATCAAGCCAACCTCCACCATGACCATTGAACTCGACGACTCTGGCGATGAATTCGATACCTCAGACACGCCCCGCTTTATCAATAAGTACCCAAATATCCACACTATTCCCCGACCCCTCACAGGATATATACCTATGTGGCAGCGCAAGTTTGCAGGGTCCAATCGCGTAGAGCGATGTCGCCAACGCCGGGCATGTAATGGAGCAGGCGAAGTGCTGCAGAGTATCACAGCCGCTCCGACGTTGATGCAGTCTAGCTTCGAGGTGTGTGTTCCTTGCACCAACCCACACAAATCCTCGATTTTTTAAACGTCGTTTTTGCGTTGTTAGGAACTCAGGTTGGAGTGCTACCTTCAATCTCTCGTGGCTAAAGGAGGCCCGCCTGCTTGCGCCGAGCCTGGTAAACCCTTGAGCGCTCTTCCGCCCATGTACCAAGCGTTCGTTGATAATCAGCCGGGAGATTATCTAGACGCGGTTATGGAGGCGCCGAACGCATGAGCGCTTGAGCTCTCTGATACCACCATATAGCTCTATCTCCTTCAATACCCATTCTATCTACTTCAATACCCATTCTATCTACACCCTGGTTCATCCACGTCTCTGTCGTATCTGTGCTGTTGTATTTCCAGTTTTATTGCAAATTGCTATTATGTGAACAATACATCCACTGAGTCGCTACAGCTTGCATGAATACTTAGAAGACGATGGAAGCGCCTATTCGCGGGATCTATGTATGCACGACAAGCACGAAATGTCTTTTGGGGAGACAGAAAAAAAGATTCGGATTAGCTAGCACATGATACATTTGAGAGTGGTACGGGTCCAGTGAGAGAGATTCCAAGTAAACAGGGATGTGAAAAAGTGCGCGTGGTGTATTGTATGCCATTATGCTCCATGTCAGGAAAGCACAAATCAATTATGAAAAGTGGGGATGTGGGATGTGGGAGAGAGTATGATGGAGGTTGGTTGAGTGAGCGAGAGTCAACGAGTGTAAGTGGTGAAAGCGAGTGGACAGTGGGGTATACCACCATTTTTTTTGGAAGAGAAAGATCAAAAAAAGGAGAAACAAAAAGGGAAGATGGAAAGAATAAAATGAATATTTCAAAGGTAATAAGAGTAGGCGAAACAGCAACATATATGCAGAAGAGAATTTAAAAGGCAAGTTACTAGGTAAGGAAGGACAAAGGAAATAAAGAGGCGACAACCAATAGCCCAAAAGATCCAACCTTGATGAACAAGTGACGGCTATGTCCATGAGGGTCCCACAACAAAGGGGAACGAGTAGTGGGAGAAAGGATGGACAATGTTGAAGGTGGGGATCCCGGAGCCAAACATTCCTCCCATCCACTTGTGCGTGGGATGATTAGAAGAGAGGTTTTCAATATATCGCGGGGGGAGATGGAGGAGACAAGAGGAGACGAGACGGATTCGGAGCAGACGCAGAACGAGTAGACAGAGAGAGATGGAGAGAGAGCGACTGGCATGATGCACACAACGAGAGTGAGGGGGTATCCAAGGGAGAGAACTCGAGTCGGTTGCACAGGGGGGTATGGATGAAAGTCGAAGACACAATCATGCTGCAACGCCATTCAGATGGGTCTCTCCATCCACATGCATATCCTGCTGCTCGAGGATATGCGTTTCATCTGCGCCATTCAAAAAGGCCTCTGCCTCCGCGTCGTCCTCACCGACGGCGCTCACGGGCTCTGCCGAGTTAGGCCCGTTGTTACTGACTGTACGCCTGCCTCCAGAACCGCCCTGAGGGCCAGAGCGGGGAGGGTTGGCACAGCGATCCTTTCCATGAGCAATGCGCAAGTTGGCGTACTCAGGCTTGTTCTTGATGCCATCGATGGCCTTGATGGCGTTAGAGATGTTGGTAAAGTTCACAAAGGCGCAGTTCCTAAAACAACCGGTTCAACATCTTACTCACAACGACGGGAGAAAAAAAGATTACGCACTTCTCCTTAAGGAAATTGACGAGCTCAATGTCGCCATATTCACCAAAGTCACGCTTGAGCCTTTCATCAGTGGAAGTCTCGAAATCCTCGATATTGCCGATGTAGACATTTCTGGTGGCGCCAGAATGCACAGCAAGGGCAAGGGAGGGAGGAAGAGGCCCCGAGTTTTTGCCCCAGCCAATTTTAAGACGACGGTTGTTTAGTGTAAGACCCTGATAAGACGCCACCTGGAAGAAAGTGAACGCCGCCGCCGGATCAACAAATGTCACGAACTGCAGGAGCTGTTGTGAATAATGTTGTAGATGCAAAATGAAATCACTTACTGCAATGTGCTTGTCCTGCATATAGCGAATGCTCTGCAGCACACCTCCTCTGATGGCGTTGCACAGATCCTCCGAGGATGTTTCAGGGTGGATGTTACCTAAGTAAACGGTCCTGTTCATGCCTTGAACACCTGCAGCACCTCCGGCCATGCCGCCCATCATATCCACGGGCGTGAACGGAGCGTTGGCATAAGGCGAGAAATTAGTAAATGCAACTTGCGGAGACATGGTCGACTGTGCAACAAGAGATTGTGCAGCAGCAGCTTGAGCCTGTTGAGCGGCTGCTTGCTGAGATTTCGGGATGTAGGCACAGCGGTCTTTACCAAAGTTGACACGCTTGCCTGCCCAAGAAGGCTCCGTAGGCAGCGTGTTGACGACCTGTACGTCACCACGATGAGTTCGAGTTCCAAAGAGGAGTAGAAGACGAAACTAACTTTCGTGGCAACAGAAATGCTCAAGAAGTGAACAAACCCAATGTTCTTGTCCCTCACAATCTTAACCTGGTCAATGAGACCAAAGCGGCTCAACTCATCCCTCAATTGCTCTTCAGTCATGCCCTCTTCGAGTCCACCGAGGTAGACGTTCCTGCTCGCATTGCTCTGGCTGATGGCAAGCGCCACCTGCGCAGGGACAGGCGAAGGCTTGCCCCAGCCAATTTTGAGCTCCTGACCGTGCAGTGCCAGCTTTTTAATAGTAGCATCGGCGTGGAAGGCCGCGGCGGTAGCACCATCAAGGAAGGAGAGGAAAACGCACGACTTTTCGGGGAGAACGCGGACAGACTCCAGCGGGCCAAAGTGGACGAGGTTCAACAACTCGTCTACAGAGGCGGTGGCTGGGAGGTTACCGACGTAGACCGTACGCCCAGTCGCATTTGACGAGGCGGAGAGGGCTGCATTGAGAGCTACGGGAGAGTAAGCTGCCGCTTGAGCGTTGGGAATGTTGAGGTTCAACGAAGGGATACGCTGCTGGTTAAAATTCTGCATTGGAAACTTGAAACGTGAGTATGATGTAAAACAAAAGAGACAAAAAAAATAGGAGTCACCTGTCCAAAGTTCGCCATCTGCCCATTGTAGGGGAAGGAACCCAACATATTCATGTTCATTCCAGGCAGACCCATGCCCAACATGTTATAACCACCAAAGCCACCATAACCATTTCCGTTCTGGCCGGCTTGTTGTTGTTGCTGCTGCTGCTGATTTTGTTGTTGTTGCTGCTGCTGATGCTGTTGCAACTGTTGTTGCTGCTGTTGCTGATGCTGCTGTTGCTGGACGGCAAAAGCGGCAGCAGCAGTGTTGGGGCTTAATTGTGGGTTCATCGCCACTCCATTTGCTTGGGTGTTGATGGACAACGAAGGAGTCGAATAGAGTGGGTTTCCGGCAAAGCCGGTTCCGTTCAGAGGGGAGCCGTTGAAAGCCGACTGGGAAATACTGGCCTGGGGACCATAACCGTAGTTTGCGAAGGCGTCGCGTGTGTTGTTTGCAACGTTACCGTTGTTTTGGGCAGCAAAAGAAGAGGTAGGGGACCAGCGCGCTTTTTTAGCATCAGGGCCGCCAATGGGATCCATTGAGCGCTAAAGACGGTGGTGTATCAACTTTTGGGCAGTATACGTGTCACAGGGCGGCTACTCACCTTCATCATGTCGAGGTCAAAACCGTAAGAGTTGTAATGAGTTGCGAAGGCTGCTGATTCGTCCATCGAAACGATATATGAGGAGAGTAGAGGTAAATAGATGGGGGGATGTAAGGCAACGGCGGAATTATTGAGAATAAAGGGGGAGAAAAGATGTTAGAGAAACGTAGGGAGCGTGGGGGTGGAGGGACCGGGCAAACGAGTGTGGTGGGTTAAAAGAAAAGACACGCACGCGAAAGAAGAAAAGGTCAAGGAGTGGGGGAATTCGAATTCGGAGACTCTGGCGCAAAGATGAGCGCAATGTACTGCTCGACGACGCGAACAACGACGACAGAGCAAAGAAAACGAATAAACAGTGGCTAAAACGACAACGACGCCGTCAAGAACCTCGAATAACCAGAATAAAACTACAATGAAACCACACCCAGCATCATAAAACAACAATTCAGTTCCCACGTGCACGGACCCACAAGAAATCAACCGCTTATTGAGAGGTTTTGCGGTGGGCGCTGCAAGAACTGTATTGAACTTTAACTGGATGGGTGGAATCAAGTCGGGGCTCGGCCTCAAACAATAGCGGTAGGGTATAGTGGACGGAGGGGCAGACTCTCGACGTCCTCTACTGGTCTGCGTGAAACATATTGGGGCTTAAACCGCACTTTGATCTTCAAAGCCAGTAAGTAAACGATTAGACATCTCCACCTGTATTTTACTGATTAGTGGTTTAAGATATGCCTTGGCCTGAATTCATCACATTACAGTTCGAACCTGTTAACAAGTTCACTACCGAAGAAAGCGATTACTACCGGCCATTTAACACTCTCCTTAACCAGCTCTTCCCAGCTTCCGAACACTACCAGATTGCTCCTTAGTTCATATATTTTATCACAACTTTTACAAGGCGAAGGGTTCCCATACTCTTTTTCGATCAAGACCTACATCGCATATGATACGGATTCCGCACGCAAGGAGGCGGATGATCAGATGCGGGACATGGTTCTCGACTTTACTGCAGAAAATATCCCCATCCCGACGCTCTATGGCCTAAGTGCCTTGGGCACCCGGATCTGTGTCTACGAGTATACCGTTGCGAATCGCTCACTCACACCACCGCGTATGTCCCTCATCCCGACCTTGTTACCGACACTGCGCCCAAGGAAAGATGGATTCTTGATATCTTGGAACCTCAGGGCGAAGCTAGGTTCAAAGAAGTTGTTGGCCATATCAAAGCGATGGTCGCCGATTTCTACAATGATTGTAAGTCTTTTGCTCTTTCCTTGAACTTTCATAACGCCGTGAACACAGAACACCTGATCGGATTGAAAGATGGCTCTCAACGTTTATTATCGCGTCCTAGTTTGTGTTTGAAGTGCTAGGCTGCAGTGTCGAGAACTGTCTTCACAATGAGGTTCTTCCCTCTCGCTATGTGGCGAAATCTCGTGAAAAATGGCTCAAAAGTGATATTAGTTCGGAAAGGAGGCACGGTGTGAAGATGAAAAGCACTTACCAAACTAAATAACCCAACAGTTTCCTGTATGCCATACTAGAGGCGAATGCCGCTTGCCAAGTCTCGTGAAAAATAGCTTTAGAAAAGCGATTGAAAAAGGGGTCAGCCATAGTACGGACGCAAATTTGGCGACTTGAGGATCATCGCTGGATCTGGGGACGTATGCCAGTGGGAGTTACTCACAGTCAAGCTGTGCGTATTCAAGATTATGTATTTGACAGAGCCCTTCGGATGATATTAAAAATCTCTATTTTACAAAAGGAGCGGGGAGCCAATGGAGTTGAAGGTCACTAGAATGAGAGAATGAATGAAAGGCGTGTCTAACGAGAAAATGGCCAAACATGTCAAGAATAAGGTTGGTACAAAGATTCCATTCGACAAGCCGGTTGTCATTGCAGTTGTGGAAATTGATTGTGGATCCGATCCGCCTCTGAGATGGCCTCGATCCAACTCGTTTCCATGTCGAATCCCTCTGCTCTAGCAAGGGTAATGATGGAGTGTACCAGTTCCTGCCTGACTGATTCAGAAAGAGGAGCTGAAATTACGTCTTCCATCCTCGCAACGATCTTATCCTTCCCCTCCATTCTTAGTTTCTCCTAGGGAACAAAACTTTATTAGCGAGGGTCTTCAAAAGTCAAAGGAAGCAGACATGCTTTCAAAATTTCAAGCGCCATCGCACTCAAGAAAGGATCCTGATGTCTCCATGTCTCCCAAGCTGTCCACCGATTGTATACATCCTTTTGCCACACGGTCAACTCCCAGTTCTTCATATCGAACAACCCATCGTCAGCTAGGCGGTACGCAGCCATCGACGCTGCGTAGCAAAGTTCCCAAGGCGCACAACGAGTGTTGAATCCAGTATTCTCCAAGATGAACTGACGGTTCGTGGCGTCAAGTAGAGACATCTGGAAAGCCTTCTGAAACTTTATCATGGGAAGCGTCAGCATTTCATCGAACTCCTTGCCCGTAGGGGCACGAAAAACGATTTCTGTCTTCCGAAAGCCACAACGAATTCGGAAATAGAGATGGCCTGTGACGAATTCGCGGATTTTTGGCCACAAGGTGCCAAGCAGACGGTAGTCGAACGCGGCGACCATGAACGTCCAGCACCAAGACCAAAACCCCTTTCTCGTCGTCCTTAAGACTCCTGCTTCGACGTAATGGAAGTCGTTTAGCACCAGTGCTAGAACGACATTATAGTTCTTGCTCGCCCGCCAGAGAACTAGGACGGCGAAGGCGGCGTTCATGAGAAGTACAACGACAAATACTAATCTTTTTACGCATGTAAGAAATCAGCCACAGTGGATCGAGGTTCAAATGATAGGACATACATCTTAATGCTGATAGGGCTCCTATCAAGGTGGGAGATGTAGACGCCTCGACCTTCGCCATTTTTTTCAAGCAAGGGTATGGCTGGGCTGTCTTGAGGAAGAGTTCTGGGTCCAAAGACTGTGTCCATGAGTGAGTGTGTCTTGTGCAGATCCTGTGCAACGAGTTGGGGGTGGTGCGGTTATGAAGTAAAGTCAAGTATAAGGCTGCTCAACAAGGCTATCGCAAGCTTAAGTATCGTAACAAGCGCCCGTAGTACAACCCCGTTCTCAAGATAGGAAATCCGTTACTTGGAGGTGGCATGAGGTGGCATGTCGCCCTGGATTGCGATGTTGAAACCTATGCAACTGTCCAACAGATGCCGTTAAGTACTAGCGCTGAGAACAAATTTCACCTAACAGGGCTAGGGCTGAGAAACAGTCACTCCCGAGATTGCTGCTAGAAAATTCGAAGCGATGTTGGACGAGAGGAGTGGCTACGACGGAAGGAGGCTGTTGGACTTAGTGGGAAAGGAGGACCCCTGAAATTGAAGTCAAATGCCTGATCCAAGCAAAATCGAGCCATTTTGAGCAAAAATCTGCAAAGATGGCGCTATGTAGCGGAAAACTTCAACATATAATTGTTTTGGCACCCTAATGAAAGATGAGCGTAGACATCAAAGGAAGCCATAGGCGAATTTTGGGAGAAAAAGACCCAGAAATGCGCCCTCAGGGTCCATTTTACTTGTCCGGATAAAAATTTCACTTTTGGGCAAAGTCCGGATAGAAATTGACCTTTTTCATCGGATTTTTTTTTCGAAAAGGATGCCCAACCATCCAAAAGATGCAGATACTGTAGAAACTCAAAATTCGTGGGAATTTTTTTACCACCAAGGATCAGGCATCTTGGTGAGCTTTCAGGGGTTCTGGGAAAGGTGAAGAGGCTGAAGAGGACCCCCGAAAATCCTGCTAAAGGGTAGATACTAAAATTGCCGATTTCCAGATTCTTGTCCGTACCAATTTTGGCGAAGTATGTCCGGATTTTATCTAGCCTAGACAAATTTTCAAAAATTTGTCCAAACTTCGTATCTAGCCTACTCAGGGCCAAATTTTGTGTGCAGTGCAAGATTCGAACCCCAGACCACACGACGAGCCTAGTGAAGTATATACATTTTTTCCGTTAGACTAAGCAACCATACTTGTCCGGTTAGTATCCAGCCTGTCAATCTCCTCGCAAACCTGTCCGGATTTCGTATCTAGCATTTTGCTGATTTTTTCGAAAACCTGTCCGGTTTGTATCTAACCTAGCACCTCATTTTGAAAATTTCTGTCCGGATCGGTATCTACCATTTAGCAGGATTTTCGGGGGTCCTGGCTGAAGTCACAGGTTCTAAAAATAGCTACCGTTTATGATATAATGAGTGCGAGCCAGGTACATCAGGGTACATCCAAGGGGATATGTAAACACCACGGCCGGTTGTGTCGTTTTCTTCCAGCAAACGTATCGCCGGACTATCTTCTGGAAGGACTTTGGCACCAAAGTTGGAGGCCATGGATAACAGAATCGCGTGTAACGAACGACGTGGAAGAGAATCACCAGTATGAAAGGTTTTTGTTGGGTATATGGCTGTTCACCTTCGCGGCTGAGTGGTGCGGTACCGGTGAAATAACCATCTGTCCCCGCAGGGAAGTTGATCAAGGTAGATAACCAAGAGATTCCCGCGACGCTGCATTGCCATCTTGAAAAGAACCCCGCCAAGCAGAGCCAAGCGGCACTCAACATATTCTTCTGCTCAAAGAGGCTCGCATGTCAGTTGGACGAGGACGATGGCTTTGAAAGTTAACGTTGAGTTGCCTTTGCCACGATGCATAGCATTGAGGTAAAATGACCAATTGAGAGTTGAGATGGAAGGGCTAAGCGAGGTGCCTGACTCTTCAAAATGAGCACACTGACCGGGCCAGCGAACATGTGACTGGGCAACTTCAAACTCGCTCCTTAAGCTCGCCAGAAGATAGTAGCACTGGGTGTAAAAAGAAGAGTATATAGTCGAGTCGGAGGAGGTTGGACTAACATTATAATCAACTCTCTAATGCGCAAGCAACCATCAAGGATGAATGGATATAGTATGGATGGGAATTGCGTCTGGTGTCGTTCACATGAAGATGCAAGTGGTCCGTTATGTTGCAAGCTGCTCAGGTTCCTCCAAGGCAGGTTGATTCTGGACCCGATGTGCTTCTGAAATAGCTTCCAGCCACAACTCTCCGAGGTCAAGTCCCTCTTCCTTGAAAAGGGCATTGACGGACTGGACGAGCTGATGCATACCAGGGGTAACATCAGAAGCTAACAAAGCCATGTTCGCCTGTTCGGCCAAAAGAGCTTGCCACCTTTCAACAAACTCCTCCCTTCCCTCCGCCAGCAGTTTCTCCTGCAAAAAGAACAGAGTCAGCTGTTACCAATTGTCAATCACATTCAAAGGGAATACACATGCCTTTATCATATCAAGCGCCCTCGTGCTCAGTGTGGGATCCTGATGTCTCCACGCCTCCCAGACCGACCACTGTTGATGCTCGTTCTTCTGCCACACGCTCAGTTCCCAATTGTTCAAATCAAACTGACCAGAGTTGGCCAGGTGATACGCGTCCGTCGATGCCGTGTAGCAAAGATTCCAAGGCGGGGAACGGGTGTTGAACCCAGTGTTTCCCATGAGAAACTGGCGACTCGTGGCATGCAGCAGAGACGCCTGCCAAGCCTCCTGGAACTGTGCTGGGGGGAGCGCAAGCATATTGTCATACTCCCTACCAGTAGGGGCGCGGAAGACGACTTCGGTTTGACGAAAGCCGTAACGGAGGCGTAGCCACAAATGGCTGGTAACGAATGTGCGGAGGAGTGGCCAGAGGATGCTGAGCATATAGTAATCGAACGACGCGACCATGAACCTCCAGCACCACGACCAGAATCCATTTTTCAGTTTCCTCGAGGCAGCGGTTTCAACATAGTAGAAGTCGTTCAGCACCAGTGCGAGGACGACATCATAGTTTCTGGTTGCGCGCCAATACATGTAGGCGGCGATGGTGGTGTACATGAGGAGTGGGACCATAAACACGTAACTGTGAATGAACGTAAGAGGTCGGCCTCGAAAACAATGGATCGAAGTCGATAATGGGACGTACATCTTTATCTTCACAGAGGTCCTATCGATATGTGAGATGTAAACACCACGACCCGTGTCATTTTCTTCCAGCAAACGTATTACTGGACTGTCGTGTGGTAGAACTTTGGGGCTGAAGGCGGAAGTCATCGATAACACTGTGAGGGACTGGCGTGCAACGAAAGAGAGACCAGCGCCAGTATAAAAGGTTTGTTGGGTGTAAGGCTGTTCAACTCAAGTTCAACTTCGTGCCTGTAGGTTCAATAGGATAACGACCGCTTAGCGTGAGCCTATCTGCCCCCGCAGGGCATTTGATCGGGGCAGTTCCCAGCAGGTTCCCCCGACCCTCTGCATCGCCATCTCGAAAATTTAAAGATAGATGGCAGTGAATTTGCGAAAGTTTTCGTAGAGAGCACCTCCAGGTCAAAAATACAGGGTAAGAGATGATCGATGAATTGGAGAAGGATTCATTGTCGTTGTCGATTTGCACAATTGCAAGACCCAAGCGTAAATACAGACCTTTTGTAACAAAGCGTCGGACAACGGCCACCTCTTGAAAGAAATTCGAAGAATACGTGTCCATTCCTCACTAACAGAACAAAAGACGTGTTTATCTCGCAACGACTACTAGAGGTAGATTTAACAGCTTGAATTCCGTTGTTCGGTGAGCCTCAGCTTCAACGCACATTCGACAATCCCGAACTTACGATTCTAGGAGAGATTGAAATACCCGTTTAATACGATCCTTACACAATGAGCTCCCTTCTCTCTCTCGGAGGATGGTCAATAATACCTGACCTCGTCACAAAGCACCTCCTTGACTTCCTTTACCGCACCCCGCTGCTATCACGCTTTTTTCGCCTAACACCAGCATCCCCAGGGACGCCACAGTACCGCAAGCACTATGGGTACACATTCGCCTTCGTCGTGCTGGGGTACCTGCTGTACAATATGGTGCAGACCGCTCGCACCATGGAGCCCAACTTCTACCAGATTCTCGGGGCCTCACCGAACGCCGATGAAACGGAGCTCAAGCTCGCTTTTAGGCAGTTTGCGAAGCGAAACCACCCGGATCGCCCAGAGGTCGGAAAGAATGGGGAGGAGAGGTTCATGATGGTTAGAGATGCGTTTGAGGCGTTGAAGGACCCCGTCGTTCGTTTCGCGTATGATCGGTGAGTATTGGTGGCTTGCTCGTTCTCTTCGTCAAGTATCCTCATGGTGGTACAGGTTTGGACCAGTCGTTCTTCCTTGGCGGAAACATTGCTCAACGATGCGTGAGTTTCTCCATCTTGGACTCATGCGATCGTCTATATACAACCACTTCGTAACTGGCATCTTTCTGCTCTTCTTGTCCGCCGTTAGCCAACGCACTCCGATATCTTTCGTATGTTTTTATCTGCCTCTTCACCTTTTTTCACGTTCTAATTTTAAGCCCAACAGTGGCGATACATCCTCTTCTTCGCCCTCTTCGCAGCGGAGATGGCCCTCATCCTCTCCCCACCGTCCACCTCAACGATCCTCACTTTCTTCTTCCCATACCGCAGCACGCATCAACACATCTTGTTCCTCCACCAACTATTCTTCTTTCTCAGTATAGCGCTGACTAGAGTTGCGCCATATCTATTACCACTAGACGAGGAGCTGAATCCAAACGTGCAACAAGCTTTATTAGAACGAATACAAGCCGTCGTCGGCTTGGCCGATCGCGAGAGTACGTCGACTTTCAACCCTTTCAAACAGTTAACCCATCACCTTCCTCCTCGCAGCCAGCGTAATGCTACACACAGAACTAAACTCAATCAACCATCCCCCTCCCTCTTCTTCTACCTCCAAAAAGATACCCGTGAACGATCCATGCTTCGCACGCATGCGTCCCGTATCACAGGAACGAACCAAAGAGCTCATCGCACAACTCACGCCGGAGATGGAAGCCCTCATCATTGAATCTAACATCAAACAAGAGTCGGGGCCCTTGCGCAGTGCGTGGGACGCGGCTCTCAGGAGGGTCTCTTCGCAACCCCGACCCAATAATTTCTGGGAAGCCACGACAGGCGGAGACGGAGCGGGAAGCGGATATTATGTCGTCCCCTCGGCTTCCTCGCCCATACCCCCGAGCTTTCAGAATGGATCGCCTGAGCGGGGTGTAGACCGTGATTTGGCTGAGCCCTTGGTGGAAGAGGGCGGGGAATGAGTCTTTAGATTCTTATCTTGGTCTGTTTGTATTTCTTGTTCCCATTTTGTTGAACGTCATTGAAAGGAAAATACCACTTTTCTTGCTTCTGAGCTTGACCACCTGCGGCAGCTGGTATCTTTGCTACAAGATTGGCTGTGCAAGGAACTGCGATACCCAAGGAATTTGTCTTGAAGAGACTATCGTGCGGTGAACTCAAGTTGTTCACTGTATGAACATAAGGTCCTTGCTCAACTGCCTACTTGACTATTAATCCTGAGTTGGTTCGGAAGAGACCGGAGTGGTCAGTCTTCCGACGGAACACTAAAAAATCAAGTAACGCATCCTCGTCCTGCCAACTTCCCTCAAACGGCGGCGTTTTCCTTCCTCGATTTGACAGTATCACAAATTCAACCTTATGGCTCCAACAGTAAACTTGGGGTTCAGGTGTCTCTTTGCATCGCACACTGTTCTCTACCCAACTGCTATGTGATCATCCAAGATGTTACACCTCGCCAATTGTGTCCTCATCGTCGGCGCCAATAGCTGCATTTTCTTGAGCATCGAGACGGGTCTGGTGGTTGACATGGGTAAGAAGTGCAAGGTCGATGAGATGGTCGGATGGATAACGCCCGGGAGCGCAAGCGCGTCAGAAGCCATTGTGGGCGTTGGCCCAAGAGCAGAAGCGGACCAACTTAGCAGCCTTTTAAGGGCAATTGTATGAGTATCTTTCCATCTCGGTGAACAAGTCTTATATTGGTGGCCACTGGACTACATAGAGGGATCTTTGACGACTGTTCCAAGTTGCCTGCCAGCGAAAAAGTCAAATCAAAAATCGGAAAGCAACACCACTAATACCAATTCAGTGGAACCAAATTTCAGTCTCAGAATCCTCGTGGGAAGCTCTTGTCAACGCTCTAGCTACACTTGGCGTCTCTGAGCTCTCGCCCGCCGAACGGACTGCATTGGTCGATACTACTTTCGTGGTCGATGATAACTCCGGATCCAGGATCCCTACTAACTTACCAATCGCCCTTTTCTTGCTAGCTCTTAAGATACAAAGGAGTTGAGGTCTTTTCGAATTCTTCACAGTAATGTAGAGCCATCGTAACCCAATGGAAACAATTTTTCGTGACCAAGCGCGGAGTCGAAAGAGATTAGGCTTCAAACTGGTTGATAATCCTTGTAATATGTATCCCCGGGTTGAGTAGGGTGTCCGTCATTTGAATTCGATCGTTGGTGCAGCTCAATGTGGCTATGCACTTGACACTGATTCGCTAGAGGGGAAGAAGTGTTAACAAGGCAGCAAGATAGTCGACGAGCCAGCCTTGCCTGATGGACATTTCCGCTTTGCAAAATAGGCAGCCAAGATCATGAAGACAGCCCATCCCGTGGAGAACGTGGTCAATGTCGCAACCAATACTGATATAAAAAGTTGGCCCGGTGTTTTCTGCTGTTGGAATCGGCATGGGTACACCACTTGAATGTTTGCTGGTCCAGACACAGTCACAGGCAAATACTTTTTCGTTTCTGGGTCGGGGTTTGTCCACTCCTGGTAAAGCACCGAGACCAAGGCTTCGAAACCCTGGTTCAATGGCGTGGCGGGAAATGTGGACACGATTATACTATCCGTCACGTTTGGGTGGAGAATGAAATTGTTTGGGCTGGGGTTTCCGAGTTCCACCCGAATGATGGCGTAAACAGTTTGCAACAGATTAGAGATGGGGAGCTTGACATTATCATCCAAGACAGTAACCGGGTCGGGTGGGGTGTCTTGCGAAAAAGAAAGGTTGGTCATGACAACACCAGCGGAGGAGATGGTGAAGTTGGGGGTTGCTAGAGCACATGCCGCAGAAGAACCAAGTGACATGGGACAAGGCGTAATGTCTGCCTGAAGGGATACGGCAACGGGGCTTGTGTAATTAGAGGTCAAGAGGGCGTTATAAGTTCTGCGTCCGAGATCTACAGATGCAGTCTGCAGCCTGATGACACATCTGTCGGTTAGATGAAGCGAAACTAGGCAGTAAACATACATACAGTGTATCGAAAACGGCAGGACGCATATCACTCCCTTCAGCCGACTTCACCATTCCCAACAGAGGCGAGTTCCTCCCTGGCAAAAACGAAATAGTAAAGGACGTCTTTGCGCTGATCTTGTAAAGGTTCTCGTGTTGACATTGCACTACCACGGTAAAAGCAACCGACCATGTCCGAAGATCTCCATCCACGTAAATGGACGAGACATCGCAGCCGTTCAGCGTTTCGCCTTTATAAGAAAGGCCAGAATTGCCTGCATTAGCTTGGATGATAGATTCAACGGTCCACTCAAAGAAGGCGTAATTTGTTGTGAATGGATCTCCGGCATTGAAGACGTGCGGATCACAAAGTGTTCCGGGAGTGGGAACGGGATAAGGCATATATTTGTTGTACCAGAATGATTGGGTAGCATTGAAGTCGCTTTCGAAGACAGTGACAGTTTCATATCCAGTAAAGGCCACTAAGGAGTCGTCAAAAGGCAACAGCCTTCATACATTACGTAGACTTCACCATTTATGATGCATAGAAACACCAAAGCAATGAATGCACCCACGAAGGACAGCGGAGTAAACCATCGCCATCTCTGTGGGAAAGGCCGAGTAATGGGATAGTCCAGACGCATTGCTTTGAAGAATATTTTGAGGGTGCAAGGCGGATGTAAGTCGTAAGTTGCTACTTTTAATCTGCCCGCTCTCTTCATTTTCTGGAGCCAGGGCCAGGGACAAGTGCTGTGTTGCGGAAAGAGGATGATGGGTGGGCGCTCGAGCCCTAGATCTATCGGCGATGCGAAGGTATTGGAGACTCGAGCGCCCTAGATACACGAATAACCAAAAGATAATTCGAAGAGAGAGTGCAAGATAGCCATTGGTGACTGCCAAGACCACCAACGCAGGCCACGAGAAGCGATTGCGAAAAACCAGAGAGTGTTCTGGACTTTGCCAGCTTGAGAGGGACATGGTGTACCTCATTTCTCCATTGGATATCTTCGAATGCTTTGCCTGTCAGTTCAACCACTTTGAATGATTGAGGTACTGACAGGTACCGAGTAGGACAACCAACCCCGCTTGAACCCCGCATCCCTCAAGCCTTGTTTGTGGACAAGCAAACACATCGAATCGGGTATCTCAGGACCGTGAATTCTCTGGAAAAAACCGGCGACAGATTTGAATTCGGACGGTCGAAATTCGGATAGGTGACTTTAATTTCACTATATTTCAGTAAATCAGCGGGATCTAGGATTCTTTTCATGAAAGTGACTGGGACATACAAGGTGACATGGTCCACCCCTCACACCAAGAAGCTCTCGCTCAACACCGGAACACCGGGATCCAGGCAATCCAAAGAGGGGGCCAAAAAGTTTGGAGCATAATGCATAAGCGATAAACATTTTGTTGTACACGGTCTCCCACGATGGTGAAGCACGCCGGTCATGTCAGCTTTGAGCAACTTTGTTGGTTGTTTCAATTTGAAGTTGGCGCGCATC
The DNA here is from genome assembly GCF_000143565.1 of Laccaria bicolor S238N-H82. Taxonomy (NCBI): domain Eukaryota; kingdom Fungi; phylum Basidiomycota; class Agaricomycetes; order Agaricales; family Hydnangiaceae; genus Laccaria; species Laccaria bicolor. The sequence goes on along the minus strand of NW_001889942.1, from coordinate 72,881 downwards.
AAATAAAACCAAAAAAAAAACTGATAAACTTTCCATGGCACACGCCTTCGTTCAGAACAATACGCACAAGCCTCACCCAGTTGGGTTGATGGTATCTTCGGACCGATCTCTCGGCTGCCGACATTTGAATTCTTCTAGAACTGGAGCGCTCGAGTTCTGCATGGTTAGATGAAAGGCGGTGAACGTTGGGAAAGGAAACATAGATTGGCAAGAAGGTATAGCGATATATTCATTCAAGTAGACAAACACCCATCAAGCGCCCATATGCATCAACTCGGAGCTTGCGATCCGCAGCCTCTCCAGCTTTTTCTGAAGATCCTCACGGCGGTCGGCGATGTGAGGATTCTCCTGGGCAAGCTCTTTGCAGATGCGCTGGCCTTCCGGACCATTGATGCCCAACCTTCCGTACAGCGTCTGTAGCAGGTCACGCTCTATTCCTCGAACCAGCTCGTAATCGATCGCCAGGGGAACGTTGTCGGCAAAACGTTTGTACGCGACTGTGGACAAGAACGATCAGTAAGCCTACCTGGCGGAGAGGGATGTAAGACTGACCTTGGAAGTACGCTCGGACATCGGCCATGATGATGAGAGCGTGCTCCATCCTGTCCGGAGGAAGGAGCTTTGAGATGTCTTCGGGCTTGATACCCGGGAGTCCCATTTCGGCCAACCCACTGAGAACTTTTGCGATACCCATCTCCTGAGGTTCGACTGTTTTGGCGCGGCTAGAATTAGTTTGCGACGTGGAAGGACGATAGCTTTCAATGCTATCCATTAGTTCGGCCCTCTGATCTTTCTTGCGTAAGCCTTTGTAATGTGCCAGGAATTTGTACTTGTAGTCGGTGAGGTAATGGATGTTGAGGGAAAAGGGGCGATCTTCCAGCTTCAAGAGCCAATCAATCCTCTCCTCGGCACGTTGAAGACACTCATTGACGTGTTTTTGTACGATGGCCCTATCATCAGACACGGGTGAGCACCACTTGAACACAAGAGGAAAGTAGCCTCACTTGACGCGCTGCTCAAGAGTTCCTTGGCCGAAGAAGGCAAAATGTTTTGTCACCAGCTTCTTGCAGTGTTCGAGAATGAGAGTGTGAACGGTCTTGCACAAAACGACAGCGGGGTAACGCCATTCCTTGATGATAGCGGCGATGAAAGTCTCTTGGACAACAAAGGGGTAGTTCCCCGGAAGCTCTCGAGTGCGTGCGCTAAATCCTACAGGTCAATGTCGCCAAATGAATGAGGGTTGAACGTTGTCACCGATGTGCCCTGTCATAAACGTCATCTATGAATATCGATTCTGCCTCTGCCCGCTTGCGTTTCTTCGGAACTCGCGCCCCAACGGAGCCACCCCAGCAATCCGATTGATAGTCCTCATCTTCAGGCTCACTCTCGATCTCACTCTGTTCCTCATTAGCAAGAAATTTGGGCCTGGTAACTTTCTTCGAGCTGCCATGTTTCCGTTCAAAGGGATGGAACTTGGGCGCCGTAGAGCGAACATCCCGTCGGAATCTCTCTTGGGCTGGACGGATGACCTGTAGAAGGCCATCTTCATCCGAAACTCCCTCGACATGTTGGAAGACATCACTGATGAAAACGTGCAGCAACGTGGCGATCTCATTGAGAGGGTCGTTGGAAGGTGCCTTTGGGAGGGAATTCAGAGCCTCCCGTGCCTTGAAAATGGATTTTTCCAATTCGTCTTGAATTTGGGGTAGCCTGTAGGTTTGTTAAATGATGAAAGTCGTACTTAGAAAGTCGCTTAGCTAGAAGGCTCACCTTTTTGAAATGAGATCAGACAGAATTGAGCTCAGCCGTTCAACCAGGTTTGACGTGCGCAGATACTTCTGATACATGGTATCGAGGTCGGACCAAGGAGCAGTCATGCTGAAATATTCGTCTTCCCGTTGGCGAGCCTCAGACCACGTTATTTTCTGCTTGATGTCGTTCGAGCTGGGCTGCTTGACGCAGTACCAGTTGTTTTCGAGCGGTTCCTTTTCATTTCGAATGAAAGGAAGCCAATTGGCCTCCTCGCCCACGGGAATACGATCTGGCTTCGTCAAGACTCCTGTTGACATGCGTCGATGTTGAGCGCCGTAGGAAAAGCTAACGCGGAATCATTACCGATGGTTCTCTTGCCTTCCGGATCGTACTGCTTGGCGAGGCGGTGTGCGCCCTGATTTTCGAAGTCGGCTGTGAAATATCAACGTCAGCCACGAGCGCGACCATTGACTACAACTGCAACGACGCACTCTCGCATGCGACGGTCAGCAGGATGATACAAGAGGGCTTCTTGATGTATGAGGTGACCAAGCCTTCAACGAGGGAGATGTCGCTTGAGCTCCCTCGAGAGCTACTGACGCTGGCTATCAAACCTAGACCACATTGCAGAAGAATTAACCCCCGGAAAAAATAACTAACAGGTTACACACCAGGAAGATCACAAAACGATAGATCAGCCACATCTGGCCCAGTGATTTGAAGGGTTACACAGTTGTTGGAGAAGCTCAGCTCGGAGTCCTGGACGTCTTCGTCGTCACCTTCTAGGAAAGTTTTGCGAGGTTTATTGGGGTTGAGTATAGCACGCTGAGCGCGTTTAATGCGATCTTCTACTTCAGCTTTGTTGAAGATCGTAGTGCCAAAAGTTTCGTTCCGAGCTTGGCCAAGAGGTTGCCCTTTGTTGTCAGTGATAAAACGAAGCGATACGATACACTTCCAGGCTTCTTCAGAGCGTGAAAGTCGACATTCGGTTGGGCAACTGTCGACATCAAGTCAGCAGAAATACGGCACTCGATGGAAAGAGTGCTGACCGCGTGCATGTTCCAGCGGCGCGAGGCAGAGTAATACCAGAGATTGATTCAATCAGCGAAGACTTTCCAGCACTTTGAGACCCGATAACCGCGATTTGCGGAAGGTCAATATCAACCTGAACGCTTCGGAGGTAGGGATGTCAGTCAAGGACCCACAATATTGATGGTCGAGAGTAATTACCCGGTGCTATGTAGACGGTTGACAAGATCCAACATACGACGTCTGCCATGAGACAACTGAGGGTTTGACAAACCGACACCATCTCCGGCACATTCTACGCTTCCGGATCGTGAAATATCCATGGACTCGTTGGTGGAGACACTTGTATCGAGGTTTGGCATGCAGATGGAGCGGTGTGGGATATGAAAGACCGAGAGTTTTAGAAATCGCAATCGAACAATCTGGTTTAAAAGGCTTTTGAGGTGCTTATCGCAAGCTTAACTCTGGAAACGGGGCGGTTATTTAGCTTTCTGAGTTGAGTCATAATTGAGGGGCGAAGGCCAATTGCGTAGCAACAGCCTCAAAAACAAGTGTGAAGCTTGGATTCGTAGAAGAAGATGGTGGCGTTTCCGCAAGTGAATTTGAAGGTATGGGCGCCAACGACATCACAGTCGAAAGTCGGGAGATACTTGGGTCAATTGAATCCATATAGGACATGTTTCTGTGCCGTTTTACCGCTGGTATGAATGGCTTGAGTAACCCAATACTGCCACTGAACGAGGGAGTCGGAAGCCAGTGGATTGTGTGGACGGAGCTCCGCGTGTCCTTTCGGCGCCTGATCCAAGTCGCCGTGAGCCAAAAGTTAGTTTTTTTCTTGGTAAGACTCCAGACAATCAGCGAAGTTGAGGAAGGGTCGAAAGGGCAGAAATCGAGCTGCCAAAAATACGAATTCAAACAGGATTTGATTTATTTGCCAAAATACTCCGTCAAAGTGCTACAGAGTCCAAGATTACTACGGGGTGTCAAAATGAGAGTCAGACACCAATACGCATGAGCTCTGAGCTCGCGAATTCCAGCCTCTCAAGTTTCTTCTTCAGATCAGCACGACGATCAGCAATGTGTGAGCTTTCCTGCGCGAGCTCCTTGCAGATGCGGTGTCCATCAGGACCGTTGATGCCTAGCGTCGTGTACAGCGTCTTGAGAAGATCTCGTTCAACCCCCCGAACGAGCTCGAAGTCAACGGCCAGAGGAACGTTGTCGGCAATGCGTTTGTAGGCAACTAGTTGGCGGCGTTGTATCTTCAACCTCAACCAAAGAGTGAAAAGAAGATAGACCCACCTTGGAAATACGCTCGAACGTCGGACATGATGTGGATAGCGGGCTCCATCCGATCCGGTGGCAAAAGTTTTGGGATATCCTCTGGCTTGATTCCAGCCAAGCCCATCTCCGCCAATCCAGTAAGAACTTTAGCCAATCCCGTAGGAGGTGGATCTCCGTATGTTGGGGTAGATTTTACCGTATTGCTGCTTGGGCGGTAGTTACTGATGAGTTTCATTAAGTCGCTCTTTTCGTCTCTCTCTCGAGCTCCCTTGTAGTACGAGTAAAACTTGTCCTTGTAGTCTGCGAGGTAGTGTGTGTTCAAGGAGAAAGGCCGGTCCTCAAGCTTCAAGAGCCATTCGATCCGCTCCTCCGCACGTTGGAGGCACTCATTGACATGTTTCTGAATGATAGTTCTGACCATCCGGTCAATCGTTAAATGTCAGATCAAGGGAGCGGAAACTAACTTCACACGTTGCTCCAGAGTACCCTGACCAAAATGGCTAAAGTGTTCCGTAACAAGTTTTTTGCAATGTTCCATGACGAGGGCATGAACAGTTTTGATCAAAATTTGAGAAGGGAAGTGCCATTTCTTGATCGTTTTGCCGATTAACGACTGCTGAACAACAAAAGGGTAGTTTCCGGGCAATTCACGGGTACGTGCGCTACGGTCCATAATCAGTACCCGTTAAAAAGATAAGAAGGGATAGTGACCTACCGTTGCGCCATCTCAAGAACCTCATCTATACAAATGATTTCGCCACGGCCTTGACGCTGTTGCTGTGAAACGACCAGCTCGCCAGAAAAGTCTTTCTCCAAGTCGTCTTCATCACTCTCACTACCTTCAACTTCCTCGTGGCCCTCCTCATTGGTAAGAAACTTGACCTTCGACATATGCCTTCGCCCAGCGTACTTCCTCTCATACGGACGGAAATTGGGCGCGGTTTTACGGATTTCCAAACGAAATCGCTCCTGAGCGGGGCGGACTGACTGGAGGAGGCCATCTTCATCAGGAATACCCTCAACGTGTTTGGAAATATCGTTTGTGAAAACATGGAGCATAGTGACGATCTCGTTAAGAGGGTCATTTGAGGGTTCCTTCGGGAGAGCGGATACAGCCTGCCGTGCGTTGAAGATCGATTTCTCTAGTTCATCTTGAATTTGTGGTAGCCTACAAAACGATATAATCAATTTGTTCAACTCATTAACTTCGTGGCCCCTACCTCTTGGAAATGAGATCAGACAATATCGAGCTAAGGCGCTCGACCAAGTTTGATGTGCGGAGGTACTTTTGATAAACCGTGTCGAGCTCCGACCACGGCGCTGTCATGCTGAAATACTCATCCTCACTTTGGCGAGCTCCGAACCACGTCATCTTCTGTTTGATATCATTGGAACTGGGCTGTTTCACACAGTACCAGTTGTTCTCTAAGGCTTCCTTTTCGTTCCGGATGAACGGAAGCCAACTGGATTCTTCGCCTGTGGGGATACGGTCTGGCTTTGTGAGGACACCTAGTAAATATCTTGAACAGTGAAAATAGCGCTGAAATAGTTTGTTATCTTACCAATCGTCCTTTTACCCTCTGGGTCGTGCTGCTTGGCGAGGCGGTGGGCGCCTTGATTCTCGAAGTCGGCTAATTGCATGAATCTCGGTATGCTGCGGAACAAGGTGCAAAGAACAGCTTACTTTCACAAGCCACAGTCAAAAGAATGATACAGCTTGTTTTCTTGATGTAAGACGTGACAAGACCTTCGACGAGGGCGATGTCGTTCGCGCTTCCTCGGGTGCTGCTCACACTTGCGATTAACCCTAGAATAACACGTCAATATGACCAAAGGATCAAATGAGGCAGAAACACGAACCAGGTAGATCGCAAAAAGATAGGTCAGCAACGTCTGGTCCACTGATTTGAAGCGAAACACAGTTGTTTGAAAAACTAAGCTCGGAGTCCAGGCCGTCTTCGTCCTCTCCTTCCAGAAAATGTTTCCGGGGTTTCTTAGGATTCAGAATGGCGCGTTGTGCACGCCTAATCCGCCCTTCGACGTCAGCTTTGTCGGTGATAATAGCTCCGAAGGGCTCATTTCGAGCCTGTCCGAGAGGCTGGCCTTTCTCATCCGTTATGAATCGCAGAGATACGACGCATTGCCAGGGGTTGTCACTGCGTGAGAGACGGCACTCCGTTGGGCACCTAGGACAGCGTTCAAATGAAACCGGTCTTATAAAGAGTAGAGGATACATACCTAGTGCAAGTCCCAGCAGCACGTGGCAACGTGATTCCTGAGATTGATTCAATCAGAGACGACTTGCCAGCACTTTGTGAACCAATGACCGCAATTTGCGGGAGATCGATGTCGACCTGGACACTAAAGGCGAAAAATTGTGAGCTGTTAACTGGCGGGACAGGAACCCGGACTTGCCCTGTGCTATGAAGACGATTCACAAGGTCGAGCATCTGCCGGCGACCGTGTGATAGCTTTGGGTTGGAAAGACCAACACCAGCGTAGTTGGCAGCATTATCGTCGGCAGCGATAGGAGGCATAAACGCAGCTATATCGCTATCAGAAAAGCTAGAATCAGACATGCAAAGGGATGAAATTGACCAGGGCCGCACCAGGTGGCTCTTATAAGCAGTGGGCTCGCTTTGATACAGATTTCTTCAGCTTCTTTAAAAGCGCGTGTCTTCTTCTGACGCCCATAGTGGTGCGAATCCTTTAGAGAAGGGTATTACGTGTCCGGAGAGTAGAGAGGCGGCTTGAATAGATGGTGGATCATTGTCAGAAAAGCTTGCATTGCCATGGTTAGGGCTCTCTGAAGCGAATACAAGAGGAAGGGACTCCTTCAACCGTGGTGTTGGATCCCCAGAAAAGGAGTGCAGTGCGATCTTCTGATTTCCTTTGGTGGGACAAGGACTAGAAAACGAAGTGTTGAACTCGCGCTGCTTTTGTCTCCGAATGGCATGTAGGTCTACTGCCAACGCGTGTTTCGGTTTCGATGAAGTAGAGTTGGGAAGAATCAGAAAGGCGTGCTGAAAGTTAGCCGACTTTCGTTGGAAGGTGTGGGTAGGCGTAGATGCGCGTAAGTACTACAAAATCTAGATGTTTCTTGCGATACCTTCACACGAAGCCGGACAAAGTTAGATCTCGTGAAACCAGAACATAACATACTACCTCGACTCACCTCTGTGCTCTGCAAATGATTCATGCGACTGACCGCAAATGCTAGCAGTCACTGATTATGTAGGGTTCAAGATAAGCCCACAAATCCTGAGTAGGGTACGTTGTCAGGTGAAAGGTTGAAAAATCATGGTCTACTACGTCACAAGTCATTACAACATACAGTGTCGCGTTCGCCGAAAGGAATGGGGAGTAATAGTAAAGATACGCGGCTACGCAGTACCTGCAATATTCCAACAAGTTCGAAATCGATTAAACGCTGACTAGCAAGAGCTCTGAACTCGCGGATAGCAGCCTCTGAAGCTTCCCTTTGAGGTCCGCGCGGCGATCAGCGAGATGAGGGCTCTCCTGGGCAAGCTCCTTGCAGATGCGGGGTCCATCAGGTCCATTGATTCCTAAAGTCGCGTAGAGCGCTGTTATAAGGTTCCGTTCGACACCCCGAACCAACTCAAAGTCAATTGCCAGACAGATGTTGTCAGAGAAACGCTTGTAGGCAACTGCGGGCGATTCCCCTTAGCATTGATTGGAAGAGCGGAGGTATAGCACTCACCTTGAAAGTACGCCCTGACGTCGGACATGATGTGGAGAGCAGGCTGCATCTTATCAGGAGGCAGAAGTTTTGGGATGTCCTCTGCCTTCACTTGTGTGAGGCCCATCTCCGCCAGCCCAGCAAGGACCTTGCCAACTCCAGTAGGACCAGGAACGCTGGGCTCCCTGTATAACCTGTTGTTACTCGCAAATGGACCTTCGCTTACTGGCATTGGTTTTGGCTTAATGAAGTTATGGATAAGTTCCATCAAATCCCCTTCCTCGTCTTTCCGTCGGGAACCCTTGTAGTACGCGAAGAATTTATCCTTGTAATCCGAGAAATAATGCGAGTTCAAGGTGAAGGGTCGTTCCTCGAGTTTCAATTGCCATTCAATTCTCTCCTCTGCCCGTTGGAGGCACTCATTCACATGTTTCTGGATGATCGCCCTGGTATTATACATTAGTCAAAGTCAATTCAAAACGATTCGATCAGTTGAACTACTTGACGCGTTGTTCCAAAGTCCCCTGACCAAAATGGTTGCAGTGCTTTGTAACGAGCTTCTTGCAGTGCTCCATGACGAGGGTATGGACAGTGGTAACCAGGGACTGTGAAGGGAGGTGCCATTTATTGGTAAACTCCTTGATATATAACTCTTGTACGACGAAAGGATAGTTTCCAGGTAGTTCTCGAGTGCGCGCACTATGTTTCACGTCAGCGCTGTTCAAACCCAGGGTCCAAAGCAAGTCCACTCACTCTTGCGCCATCTCAAGTACTTCATCTATACATATGATACCGCCTTGGCCCTGGCCCGTCAAATCGTCATCATTGTCGTCGGTGTCGCCGTCATCGTCAGTGTCATCACTGCGCGCAGATCCAATAAAACCTGGACTGTCATCGATACCACTTCCTTCGTCGTCATCGTTTCCCTCTTCATTAGAGAGAAACTTGGGCTTCAATAGATGCCTGTGTCCAACATACACTCTCTCGTATGGACGGAATTTGGGGGCAGTCACACGGATTCCACGTCGGAAGCGCTCCTGAGCCGGGCGGATCGCTTGAAGCAGACCAGCTTTATGGGGGACACCCTCGACGTGTTTAGCGACATCGTTTGTGAAAATGTGGAGAAGTGTGACGATCTCGTTGAGCGGATCGTTGGAGGGTTCCTTGTGGAGACTGTTGAGAGCCAGACGCGTCTCTGCAATGGCTTTCTCGAGTTCATCTTGGATTTGCGGTAGCCTGCGGAACATTATATCAAACCTAGGTTAACAATCGATTTCCTATTCTCACCTCTTGATGATAAGTTCAGATAAGACTGAACTGAGGCGTTCAACTAGATTGGCGGTGCGCAGGTACTTTTGATGGACCGTGTCAAGCTCCGACCAGGGAGCTGTCATGCTGAAAAACTCATCCTCTCGCCGACGAGCATCTTGCCAAGTTATCTTCTGCTTCAGGTCGCTAGAGCTTGGCTGCTTCACGCAGTACCAGTTATTCTCCAACGGTTCCCTCTCGTTTCGGATAAAGGATAGCCAATTGACTTCTTCGCCAGTGGGAATACGGTCGGGTTTCGTTAAAACACCTATATAAGATGTTAGCTGGTGGTTGTGAGTGACATTGAATCATCCTCACCAATCGTTCGTTTTCCTTCCGGGTCATATCGCTTCGCGAGGGTTTGAGCACCCTGGTTCTCAAAGTCGGCTTTATTGGAAGGTGTATGAAAGAGTCACGATGTAGGAAGAAATGATGACTTACTTTCGCAAGCCACGGTCAGAAGGATTATGCAACTTGGCTTCTTAATATAGGCTGTAACAAGGTTTTCGACAAGAGCGATGTCATTTGAGTTTCCTTTACTGCTGCTGACACTTGCAATCAGGCCTACAAAGACCACGCGTCAGTACGAGACAGGTATAATAGGGCCCCAAGACAAACCAGGTAGATCGCAGAAGGATAGGTCCGCAATATCAGGTCCACTGATCTGGAGTGTAACACAGTTGTTCGAAAAGCTGAGCTCCGGATTGGCGACGTCTTCATCCGCTTCCAAAAAGTCGCTCCGGGGCTTTGAAGGATTCAGAATGGCGCGTTGCGCACGCCTGATTCGACCTTCAACCTCAGCTTTGTCTGTGATGGTCGGCCCAAACAGCTCAGTTCGTGCTTCACCAAGGGCCTGGCCCCTCTCATTTGTAATAAACCGCAACGAAACGACACATTGCCAAGGGCTGTTGCTATGCGAGAGACGACACTCCGTCGGACACCTTGGGAAGACATGTGATGAGTGTGTGTTGAGCAGAAGGTTGAAGGATACACAAGTACCGAGTGCAGGTCCCCGCAGCGCGAGGTAGCGTAATTCCAGATATAGATTCGATCAAAGAAGATTTGCCGGCGCTTTGCGAGCCAATGACGGCGATTTGCGGAAGATCAATGTCGGTCTGCACTCTGAGGAGGTTCAGTATCCCTTGAGTTCCCCAAGGGCGAGAAACGCAGACTTACCCCGTGCTATGTAGTCGATTGATAAGGTCCAGCATTTGTCGACTTCCTTGCGAAAGCATAGGATTCGTTGGGGTGCCATTGTTTTCTCCAGTAGAACTCATAGTAGAGTCCAAGTGTAGTGAGCAACCTCGAACTCAACTGTCAACTGTTATAAAGGATGTCATTCCAGCCTTCCGGACATGGCGTGTCTCCTCAAGGTCAGATAAGGCCATGACGTAACGTTACCAGGTGCGCTGCCGACATATGCTGCGCACAAACGCAATCATTTACACAAAATCTGCGTAGAAAGGCGAAAACCACCGTCGCAATGGTCGTGAACTGTGTTCATGAACTGTATCCAAAGCAAATAAATCAATTTCTGAAGGTTAAATCGATCGATTAGGCGTCTAATTGCTCAGATACATACATGAGGTATCTATCAAAGACATGAGTATGCGTGTGAAAGAAGAGTGTGGACCTACAAAATAACGCCGCTGAAACAGCTAGCTTGAGCTTCTTCAAACCAATGCCCTTCACCCCTTTAAAGAGAAGACACGTTCATCGCTGCGCGAAGTTTGTCTCATCCACATGCAGCAGGTCCACGATCCTATCCAACCCTGCATTCCCCCCCAACCTCGCAATCTCGGCCCGAGTTTTTGCTTCGAGGATTTTGAGCACAGAGAGCGTATACTCAAACGACTTCGTGTGGTCTTTTAGGTACGATATTGTGTGTACCTTCAACGTAGGAGTCGTAGGACGTTTCTGCAACACGTCTGCGCAAATGGGTGAGTAAATGGAGTGAAGAGTAAGACGAATGAAGACGGACTGAGAATTTGACGATTTGACGTGTCGGCGTGGATGCCATGTACGACAGGGAAAGAGAATTTGCCCTCTGTGAGATCTTCCGCAAAGCCTTTATTTGACGTGTACTGGGGAAAATTAGGGTTGTAACACAGTTCAGAAGCGAAGCTTACTCACCTCCGTACTCTGCAGGTTCATGAGGTCATCGCGGATTTGGAAAAACACTCCAATGAGATTGACAAGTGGAACGTAGTCGCTGAATAGCACAAACGGTTAGCTGAGTTCAGATGTCAAAACAAGTGAAGCGTACACGCCGATGTTTGTAGTACCGCAAGCCATCATAATCTTGACGCCCATTCTCAGCAATCCGCCAGTTTCTGGGAATGCTGCGTAAATTCCGGCGCCGTGGGCGACATTGAACTGAACTGACTGTTGTTTACCATACTTATGTATTCCTCTTCGGAGGGACATTGGAGGGAATCGCGCCACAGGATTTCAAGCCCCTGGCCGCGGTGAAGGGACAGTAGTTCCTCTAAGGAGGGTAAGTCAAGAACGTCGTTAAAGTGAAAGGGCGGACCTGTCACGAGGGCATCTAGGTCTTTGCGTGGAGGTGAGGTTGTGGGATTGTTGCGGAGGGCAAAGAGCTCTTGATAAGCAAGGAAATATACATAATTCGCCGTGTTGATCGTTTGTGGTATGCCATAGATCTTGTGTGCAACTAAGTTAAGTAGAATCTAACGGTAAGCCGCCTTGAGCAAGAAGAGAAAAGTGAGTCAACACACCTGGCTTTCCCCTCCGGAGCTGTGAATCATCCTCTATATCATCCACCCTTTGGAAGATCAGGCATGCTAACCAATAGGTGCTGCTACAATACTCACATCAGACTCGCAGCATGCAACATATTGACCACTTTCGTGATGACCAGCAGTGTGTCCGTTGGAACGTTCAACCAAGTATTAAACGCCTCGATGAGCTTCCCGCGTATCTCCTTACCTGGATTGGAGGTAATGAAGGTGAATGGTTCGAGAATAGCCTACATGTCGTTCAGCCGCAAAACGCGGCAGACAACTTGGTTGAGAGCTCACCGATTCATTTTGGGCCGACCAAGTTGGTTTTGCAGAAAGGGTGTCTAAGATGGTGTCGTACTTGGACATGGTGAATAGCTAGAAGAACAGCAGCTGCGCAGATGAACGCAATCGACGCATATCTGGTTTTGATGGTGACAGGGGAGGTAATCGCGTAGCACAGCCTCTTCGCAATTTCATTCCCAAAAAAGCAACAAAAAAGACATTAAAAGTTTGGACATTGTGTATGTGATAATGGCCATGCAATGCGGTACATATGCACTTGATGGAAAATGTGGAGCAAAATGAAGCAAGAATGCTCGAGGGTATGATTTGGAATGCTACCACAAGCACTAGTGATGTATGTAGAGCCAATCCAAAGCCAATCTTCAAAAATCTACACAGGAGAGAAAGATTTATCAGCCAGAGTGTGAGTGCCCTGCAGGAATAGAAGAGGGTAACGATCAGCAATATGTAAGAAATGGTGGAAGCCTCGTACGCACTTTGAGTTGGGAGCGTGGAGCTGTACTTGCACGAACCATTCGAGCTACGACCCAATCACGTATCCTTTGAACCAGCCTGGTGAGCGTTGCAGTAATGGCCAGTCGTAAAAACCGAAACAACTCGAGGGTAACTTTGCGAGGAGGCTCCGTGAAACGCAATTCGTGTGGCCCAAACTTGCGCAGGACTGCCCGATAAAATGGATCAATTACAAAAAGGAAACCCATCACTCCCATGATGACGATGGCGAAGAGCCATATACCGTCTAGACAGTAACAAGATCATTATTACTTAGAAGCTTGGGCCAAGTCGCTGAAAACCGAAAGATTGCCCACCGGGTGATTCTCCTAAAACCACTGTTGCGACACTCCACAGGGCTGCTGACCACGTCCAACCAAGAACGTGTTGCCCTATCACGAAAGACTCTGAGAGGTTTGAGTCTAGGATTGGCACGCGGCAGCTCCAAACGATAACCAGCGCCCAAAACGGGGAGAGAAAGGTTAAGGTGCACAGGACGAAGGCACGGAGTCCACCAGAGGGCAGAAAAAGCATGAAGACGACAGGGCCTAAGGTATAGATTAACGTCCCAAAAATTCCCAAACCAATGAGAACTAGTCTGTGCATGTAGATTTCTTGGGGAGAAGATTCGATTGCTGGTTGTTCTTGCTTGTAACGGTAAGGAGCAGCAAAAAGGAGAACCAAAAAGAGGAGAGTCCATCCTGAGGAGTCTCGAAGCAACATGTCACGAAATCCGGGAGCTTCCATTCGCGCGTGCACTACTCGCTAACAATAAATCAAGCTGGATGAAATATGTGACACTTCCTGCTCTACAATTGTCTGTCTGGTGCGCTGTAGAGCAGATGTGCGAGATGGGGATGGTGGATGAAAGTTATCACTGAGGGAAAGCAAAGGACCAGGAAAGAAAAGAGCTGTAGACTCGTCACATGATCGGAACAACTTGCTTCAAACCTGTGGGGAGGCGCAATGCCTGCGAAATCAATTTGTGTTTGCACCTATTTGGTCTCCCTATACATGGACGAGAATCAAGGAAAATCAATATTCTGCGTGACCCAGCACAATATCCGGAAATATTGATATACAAATTGGGACTAAAACAAGTTTTTTAGGGAATGGCCCGAGAATTTCCAAAGCAAGTCAATGATGAGGTGTAGATATCTCCCTGATCTATGGGGAGCAGTAAGATTATTTTGATATTCTCGGGCCATTCCCTGAACAATCAAAAATAAAGTGTAGTCTTACTATAAAGTGTAAGGCCCATTGTCCGTGCAAAGTAGTTATTTTGTTTTCAAAACTGCCTGCGAAACGCGCTAAATTAGATTACATAATCACGCGAAGGAGACGTCGCGTCGCGTCAACGCGTCGATGATACACATTCTCAATGACTATTAGGGCCACTCTACATTATCTCTACTACCCAAATTACTCCCAGAAACTTTTGATGACGCAAAGCATTGCCCAAAGGCCAAAAGCGGTGCTCCAATGCACAAATTGAGTCTCAGCACAAGGCAGATCTCGCTGAGCGCTCGTTGGCCCAACAGATGTGACAAGGAAGCGGAAACATGGTGTCTTCATTTGGAAAATTTTATATGACCTCAAGCATGAACTATCTGACTACAAACAGCAGATAAAAGGCCAGAAAACGAGCCTCATTTTATGACTTTGACAAGACTCTGACTATCATGATGACCTAGCATAGTCACCAATTCAATTTTACCGCACATTCACATTGTGATCTAACATACATACATTTACTATGCCTTTACCAGCCTAGAAATTGTAGTGGAACACGAGGAAATTATTTGGGAAGATAAAACGAGACATTTGGCAGGATTTGTGTGGCTGTGCACTTAGTCATCCGGTCAAATCAGTTGCAGGCATTGCGCCTCCCCAAAACCTGGAGCCTAGGATTGGCCTAGGAGCCCTCTCCCCAACGACAATATGTTCTTCGCAAATTCCAGTAATACCAGGCTTTCAATGATCCGCTTTGGTGCGGGATTCTGAATTCCTCTCCTCCATATGTCGCCTCTCCACCAACTACCAGTCAGCCCGAACCATAGTAGTACCACAGCCTAGATTCACTGGTGGGCTTTTTCAAGGCTTTATAAGACGATCTTGCCGGGTCAGTGTTTGCAATGTCATCACCAGGCTCACCACACGAAACCTACCGTCTATTTTTACATCTAGGCACACCCCGCAATTCCAACCCCATTGGCAGTGTTGCGGCCAACGAGCTTGAGCTTTGAACGAATTCTCGCCTCTCTGCCACTACTTGGTACTCACCATGGTGTACTTCTCTTTCCTCCCGGCTTCTTCCCCAGGATGCGTCGTTTCATCAGGTTCATCAACGTGGTGGTTCGTAGGCACTCCTCATCCTCGCTTTTCATTACTGAATGCACGCATAATAGGACTGACCATTGTCCCGCAGCTCTCATCATTGCAATCAGAGAGGCGCATTCTAAAGGCGAAGTAATCATCAACGTCTCCGTCGCAAACGATGGCGACTGGTTCCTTCGCACTGACGAATTCAATAGTGAGTCCCTCAAGCGCCTTCTTCAGCACCTAACGAGAACCATACATCTATCAGGGAAGAAACCAGGGAACGATCCCACGGAAAGCCGCGTTCTCCGATTTTGCCACGTCGCCACCGTTCAAACGGGTCGTGAAACTGAGCTGGGGAACGTCCAATGGATCACGTTCACCCCCGATGGTCAGGGCTTCATCGGAGTAGTAGGCCACGACGGCGTCCCCTACTGTGTCTTTGATAAAATACCGAAAACCCTCGATGAGCATCTCAAGACGCGGAATAAACTGTCGGAAGTGAAGATGGTGTCCATTGGTTGTGATAATAGCTGGGTTATAGTGTATCAGGACGGGGACATGAGTGCTGATGAGATTTGCACGAGCTTAATGGGCAAGTTGCATGATGTTCGTGCCGTTGGTTTCAAAGTCGAGGTTCGTTCCGAACTCCTTTTACTTTATGTTTGCTTACCTGAGCCTCCCCCAAGTCCGTCATATTATCTCCATCCACCAAGTCCAACTGGGTAATCACATACGAGAACGGAGCATCTCACTACGACGTCCCCTTCGCATGGTCATCAGGGATTAACAAACAGATCTCATTGTGTCAGGAGAATTTCGCGCTTGAACTCCAACGGTTCCAACAATTGGCGACGGCCAACATGGCAGCTGCTTCTAGGTTCACCAGCACAGCGGCCACCATGTATTCCTACCATGGCGGTATGTTTTAGGAAAGAATAGGGGGGTCGAGCAGGGTTCAAGTTTCTGAAAAAATGCACATGGGTCGCA
>NW_001889942.1:10658-55165 GCF_000143565.1 Laccaria bicolor S238N-H82 | reverse complement strand
TTTCCTCAAGATGCTTATCGTTATATTCTGCGGTAGAGAGTAAGGCTAAAATGTATGCTGCCAGAGCCTGAGTGTTTCGTGACCCTGGCATGCTCTACTTGACTCCGAGTTGAGGATGTGCTTCTCTTCCGACAGGCCAGAGGAGTTGATGATGCGACACATCGTGTCAAGGGAATCGTAGTTCAACTTGTTGGCTCGAGAAGCGTTCTTCGGAGTCCGAACTTAATTCTGTAGGAAGATCGGGTACAAACGACAAGAACCTGCGTGAGGTTTAGAAGAGAACAATGCGATCAAAGGAGTGCATAAAGAAAAAGGGAGTACACAAACCTAGTCGAGGAGGCAAATGCTGGGGAAAATCTCCTTGATGCGCTTCTCAAGCTCACAGTATGCAGTAGCAAAGGTAACATCAGTGGAGTAGGCGACGCCGCATCAGGAAAACTACACGTCCACTTATGTCACTTAGGTCACTTTGACAAGTGGCCAAGTGACGAAAGTGAACTCAAGTGGCCAAAGGAAACTCACTTGGCTAAGTAGGTTGCTGCCTTGGCCAAGTGATTCCTCTTGATGCAAGTGAAGACTCAAGTGGGTAAGTCGTATGTCAAGTTGATCTCAAAAGTGACCAAGTGATGAAATAGCAGTCTCGAACTGTTCCCGATTTCACACAGAATGGTATATTTAGTAGGGTAAAAGAGTATATTAAATGGTACCAATGTCTACCTACAATGTAGCGGCTCAAGGAACCTCTGAAATGCGTAGAAAGCCAAACATCCCGCAACCCAACATCCCACCCTTCAGGCTCGCTCATGGAGAAACCAAAATGACCCGTTTCGCTCGTTCACAGTGCCAATGCCTATCCCCTCGATGCGCGAATTGTCTTCGTGACAATTTGTTGATAGAATCGATGTAGCCCACGGTGCTGGCGCCCCAGTTGTCCTCCGAGAATTTTGCTTCTTCCTTACGATCCGGAATGCCAGCAGTAGAGACCCCCGTGATCCAGAACTTGAACGCGCGCTCAGCCTGCATGAAAATAAGATCACGTGGAAGGGAAGGGAAAAGGAGACATACCCAAATGTCGAATATGTAGGCACGGCGAAAACGGCGATGGGATTGCCGCCACCTCCATCTAATGCGAATGAGCTCGGAATCTGGGCACGGTGAAGACGGCGGTGGGAGTCTCCATATGAGCATGGCGGAAGATGGTGTAGATGTAGTTGAGGTACCTGGGTAGGGTAAAGTCATGAGGAGGGGACAGGCGGGGAAGAAGGGAACAAACCAGATTGTTTTTGGCTCGGTGGGGATCTCCATATGAGGGTGGCGGAAGGCGGTGTAGACGTAGTCGAGGAGGTGGTACCTGGGTAGGGTGAAGTTGTGAAAAGGGGACAGGCGGGGAGGGGAGAAGGGAACAGACCAGATGACCAAGGTTGTCGTATTCTCCGCTGTATCCCAACATCAACTTCCTCCCCTCTAGAAGTACAAGAAAACCATCCTGCACTAGCGAAGGTCGAGCGTGTGATGGCTAAGGTTCGTCATCGTGTTCTGTGAGACCGTTAATATGTTTTGCATTTGTCTGTAAGATAGGATATGCATGTTAGCTTGCCCTATCAAAATACAAAGCGAAGAGGAGATAAAGGGAGGAATGACGTACCCAAAACGTCCTGCTGGACAGCGGACTCAGTCCTACACCAGCAAATGTCGAGCGCGTGATGACTACGGTTCGTTTTCCATGTCGGCGAGCGAGCAGGCACAGACTGCAGTGGGATTTGGCGAGGGCAGGTTGGACACCGCTCAGTTATGATGAACGTTGAAAAGAAAAACCGATGGTGAAAATTTCAACATTGTCACATGTCGTCGGACTTCGAATGCACTTAGGAAGGAATAATTTCTAAGTAGCGTGTTTGAGCATCCCGATGGCTTTTGTGAGCGCGGGCACTTATGACTTACTGACGTGAGTGACTTGAATCTCCACTTGGACTCACTTCGAGTTTGAAAGGAAGTTGTGGCTGTAACATCAAGTGCCGAAGTGATTCAAGTGAGATCACAAGCGATGTAAGCCCAACAAGTGAAGTGTAGTTTTCCTGATGCGCTGCGGCCACCGCTGGCAGTTAACAGGGCGACAACACGGCCACTCCGCTCAACAATGACAGAACCCGAGTCGCCTTCAGCAGAAAAGCCACCACTGCGCAAAGGATCACTGTCATAGGGGATGACAGTGAGGTCGCGGGATGTGAACTGGATATTGGTATCCTTGTGGTAGTAGTGCACAAGGGACTTCAAGCTGCTCATCCAACCAACAGTGGTGCCTGTAGGCCTCCCATTCTTTATTACTGCCATTGCGGGTTCGCCCATCGCGTTGAGCTGCGTGGGGTGGCGGATCTCATCCAAGGGAACGATGCCGCTGATGCGGAGGAGACCATCCGGTGGGTATTCATAGCCCATGTGGTCGTTGGGGTTGGGAAACATCAGGTCCAGAAAGGTCCTCTTATTGAGTTTGTCCCCTGTGAGAATCAAGTACAGGAAAATGTCAGAGTACATATGTGTTTGTTAGTGAGATAAGAGACATACCAATATACACAGCATTACCCTTGAAGTCGGCACCGAATGCATCCTTCCGGATTGCAGTGACAGCCCAGTCCCAAGTGCATGCATCAGCGCCGTCAGAGGAAGCCCTGATGGGGTCAGCAAACACTACCCGTCCAATGCGGCGATTACTGGGGATGGGCATGTTCGGGGTGACATGGCTGTGTAGCTGATAGAGTTGCCTGATAAACTCCTTCCAAATTCCCACCTTCCTCTGGGCATTACTGATAGCAGCACGGATTGTCCCATCCGCATCAGCCACGCCGTTATCCAGATCAGTCTGCAGCGAAGAGATACTCATCCGTCCTGCTTGGATGCTATACTTGAGGTTTCTGACCTCATGTTGAATGTCCGTGATTGCACGCACATAAGCGTCATCCCCAAGAACAATTATTTCCTCGTAGCGCCTTTTGGCTGCCTTCAATGACAAGCCTTTGTTATCAGAAAACGTTGAGGGGGGACATGCAACGTGGGCAGCAGTTAAGGCCAGAAGTTCAGTGCCATCACCACGCGTAAGGAACAGGCCGAGCGAGCCCTCACATATGGGCTGCTTGAGGGGCGCCACGGGGATGCCGAGGGTGGATGTGAATGGGTGATGAAATTTAGTGAGACTACCGTCAAGCACGGGGTCGAGAGCTGGGAGATTGAGGCCGGAGAGAAAGGTCTCAAATTCCCAGATAGCGACTTCGACGTCGTCGAAGCCAGCCTCGACGAGGATGAGTTTGACGCACTCGGCAACGGTCTTTGCATCCTTGAAGGCCACCTTTGTGGGCTCGACACCGATCGCCACCACAAGAGGGCAAAAGGGCTCTTCCTCTCCGACATTGGCGAAGCCCAGTGGCATGACCGCAGTGAATGGTAGCCTATTCTCTTGAAGGCGTATCTCTACGCGTGTGAGGATGTCGTCCCAGACAGGCGTGATGGGGTGATCGTTGACGGGGCGCAACTCATGCGGCAAGGGGCGGTCATAGGGTTCGCCCTTAGGCCAGGCTGGGCCAGTTTTGAAGATGAACCCTCGGACGCTGGGCAAGCCGTAGGTGTCGGAATAGGCGTTGGGGTAGTTATTGGTGAGGCGGGTTCGGTCGATTTTGTCGCAGCCGGTGGCAGTCAGCGTTTCAAGGGAGTCAGTCGGGGAAATGTTGGGATCAAGTTCCTCGCTGGAAACCTCAAAAACGGGGTCGCTCCTGAGGAGTCTCAACGCAAAATGTCACGAAATCCGGGAGTTTACAACTGTAAGAGGAGACATTCGCGACGTGCACTACTAGTCAACAATAAATCGAGCTGGATGAAATAGATGTGACACTTCTTGCTCTACAATTGTCTGCCTGGTGCGCCGTAGAACAGATGTGCGAGTGGATGGGGATGGACTGGGAATGGACGGTCACATTTGTTAATTTCATGAATATTTGTCGTTGCTTGGCAATCGCCTCTGAATTTTAGAACTTCAAGTCCAAGACGACGCCGACCTCCATTTTTTTTTTTTTCACAAGAGAATGGATGATCATTACGACGAACCGCAGGCAAAGCGTTTCAAAGTGCGTATTTCTCAGCTGAAATTCCAAAATTTAGTCTAAAGCGAGGCCCTCTAGCATCAATCCTACAACCAAGCGTTGAAGGAGGTCCATCTGCCATCAGCCTTCAACCAAATTCAGTTCGACCATGAAGTTGGGGTAAACACCTGTCGATTAGACCTTGAATTTTTGTTGATATTTGGGCAGGACAATGATTCACATTTCCACGAGGCTCTCAATCACTGGAGACAACTCAATCTCGCTCCAGGATTCATCCGTTTCGCGAACAAGGCCGATGGATTGTCAGCATCAATGCCACTGCTGCTCCATAACTGGAGAGAGATCATTGAGTTGTGGACAACGGAACTAGAGAGCTCTGATGACGAAGGGCTGAGAGCTTTGCTCGAGTGAGTTTTACCAAGACCTCTATTCGTCCTTCACTCACTCAAACATACCAGCCTCTTGCAAAAGATGGCCCATGACCTTCGAACAACTCTGTCTCCCGTTTACCCGGATCTTCTGCGCCGCCTACTGGCGCTTTTACCACGATCAATATCTGCGCCGGCCCTGACAGCCCTCCTCGAAACTTTCTCATCTTTGTTTCGCTATCTACTGATACCCTCAATCAACCTCGACCTGCTGGAGAAAACGTGGAATTTACTCCGGTCCACCCTCCCAAAATGTCTTGCGGAAATTCAACGTGCCGTTGCTGAAGTTTGGGCCTCAGCCCTGAGGAAAATGAAATCGGGCGCGAGGGAGAAAGCTATAATGCTTTTGGCAACCAATGCAGAGGGAGTAGAAGACGCTTCAACCTGGGTCTTCGTCTACGCGTGCAAAGTACGTCAGTTACTCCTTCTCGCCTATCCTTGTTAACAAATCAATACAGTCCGTTTCACAAACACTACACACATGCACTCCTTCAGTCATTTCACCACTTTTAACGTACTATTTATCTACGGAAGACCCAGAAACAACTTACACACTCATTCGCCGCACACTCACTGCGCTGATCCACCATGTCAAGAACGCCGATCAGTTCTCTCTTCTCGGAGACGTCCTTATTCAGCGGTTCAAAGCCACCACCGCTGCAGACCCGAAGAACGACGAACATCTTCGCCGGGTGCTTGAGGTTGTCGCAGTACCCTGCGCAGTGCGCCAGGGGTCCCGTCTGACAGGTATGTTCTCAATGCTTCGTCTCTGCTTTTGAAAGAAGCTGAACAACAAATAAAGACTCCCAAAAGACTCTTCTATTCACTGAGCTGGACTCGTTGCGGATAAAACCAACGTTACACACGGCTCTTCTTCGGTTTACCACCGCCCTCTTCACATGCTCAGACATGTCGCTATGGCTGGGCCCAGGCCTCAAATTTATGCAACGTTCCTGGGGGTTGAATAGACAGGATGGGGACGAAGACCCTGTTTCGTTTGCGTTGAAGTTCAATGGGTCCCTGGCAGAGCTTGAGTGGGGCGGTTGGAAGCTCGTCGCATTGCCTTTGTTGCTGAAATCTACGATCAAGCCTGACTTGATTGAAAAAGAGCCCAGAAGGTTGATTGGGTTCCTCGCGGGGTTGAAGATGGCTAAGAAGCTGATTACCGGAGAGACAGATGCTGTCTGGAGGGCGAGGATAGAGAAGTGTGCTTTGGGTCGGCTGAGAGCGTGGAAGAAGCAAGATGATGATTCAGTATGTTTTTGCAACTTTACTTGTCATCTATTCTCATCTATTTTCACAGGAGTCTGAGCTCAACGATATATTGACTTTGTCGACGTTCTTCTCCAGCGCTATTTCTTCCATCCTCGTTGATATCATCAACCGTACACTTGCTGCGACCGAGGAAGGGCAACCTTCGAACGCCAGCTCCGCGTGGTTGCTCGGTATATGCATGCAAACACTTGCAAAGAGAAATCCGTCTGAATGGGTCACTACTGTGGACTTGACTGCTTGGATGAGGGCAAGTATTAAGAAATGGGGGTGGTCGCACGAAGTTCTTGGGGCTTTGGTTAGTCTCTCACAAGCTAGGTACATCTCCTCCCTTCCTTGTCCGCCAGCGACCACTGACGTCTATTTGATTGAAGTCCATCTCCAAAAAACCCCGTCCCCTTTGAGGAAGCCTACCCGACTTTAGCAGAGTCCCTCCTCTCACATGCCCGTCCTGTTCGACTAGGGGTGTTACGGCTTTTGGACTCTAAGCTAGTGAACACCAGTGACGGTCCTCAGGAAGTTATAAAAAGATGTTTGCAAGGAGAAGAGGTCTCTTTGGACTTGCAGGGTGTGCGTGAGCGCGTTTTGAGGATTGGGAGAGTTGGCCAAGTAGTTGGGGACCAGAGTGGAGCAGACCTTTGTACTCGATGGCTCATCTGTCTGTCTTTCCCAGTTGCCTTTTTGCTCGCCTGACTGATTTAACTTTTTCCGTTCCAGCTCAACTCAAGGTCAACTTACGTCCTTTGTGGTCTCCTGCAGCAACGGCTCTGGGATCACTATCTCAACGTTTCGGGGACGTCGTGTGGCGGCTCCTATTTGCCGAACTTCAAGGAACCTCCAGGGGGCAACAAGCTCCTTCGTTATGGCCTGAAAAGGGCCAGGAAGAACCTGAAGAGTTTAACAACGAAGATCCGTGGGAAGAAGAACGTTCATGGCGCGACCCGAGCGCCCACAAGCTTCGCAGTATTGTGATACAATGGAGCGATTCTGAATTTGCGAAGAAGCAGCTCTGCAAGGTAAGCTTACCGAAATATACCCTCAAATCTAGTTATCTGAATTCTTCTGTAGGCACAAAGACAAAGGGAACGCTTTGACATTCAGACGTACGAGTACCAGCTTCTGGCAACGCTGGGCGAGTGTTCTTCTCTGGTAGAAAAGCATAATCGCGATCTTGTGCCATACTTCCTATCTCTCACTGGCCCAGACGCAGGCGCTAAACTCCCCAAGCAGAAGCTTACCGCCTGGCTCACACTATTCTCCAAATTCAGCAACCCAAAAGCTTTATACTCGACAGAAACCCTTCGATCTCTATACGTTTCCCTCCTTTCCTTCCCTGACAGGTCATTGCAGACTGTATCGTTGTCATGTCTGTTCACTTACAAATCCCCCCACCTTGCGGCCCACGAAGGTCGGCTACGCGTTCTGCTGGATGACACGCGTTGGCGAGACGAGCTTACCATGTTAGATATCAGCAACCTCGAACCCCAGGATCGGGCTGAGGTTGTCGATGTGCTCATTCGGCTGCTTTTCGGGTTCATGTTGGAAAAGAGAGGCAGGTCCCGTGGAGCAGATCGACGGGCGGCTGTTTTGGGATCGTTGGCGGGATGTACGGATGAAGAGTTGGGTTTACTTGTGGATTTGATGCTTAGTCCCCTTGGTGCGGATAGGGCGCCGAGGCCTGAGGGCTTTGCGACTACGTCTTTGAAGCAGGACGTGTCTGACAAGCAACTGACGGGGTTCCTTACGCTACTTGGCGATGTGTTGAAGCATCTTGGATCAAGACTAGCTCGTTACTGGCCTGCCCTCCTTGGGACTACTATTGATGTGATCAGCAACGCACAGTCGAGGGTCGAGGGGCTGCATCAAGAGACAGAGGACAACGGAGAACAGGATGACATGAATGAAGACGAGGTCGAACCAGAGGCGGATTCTCCGACATCGTCGCCCAAAATCGTTCGTTCCATTCGACAACTTGGCTTGAAGCGATTTGCCGACTTTTTCCGTTGTCCAGTGTCTTTTGATTTCTCCCCTTATATGACCTTTGCGTTCAGTTCGTTCATCACGCCACGTCTTCCATCGCTCGACAAGGAGAACACACAGGCACCTTCTGCCCTCCTGGAGCTCTTCCATGTTTGGACGCTTGAGGCTGCTCATACTCGATATCTGGTGGATTATCACCCGGACACGTTACCTAAAGTCTATGACTGCCTGGTGGCCACCAATGTCAAGCCGTCCGTCATATCCCGGATCTTTGATATGGTTGAACACCTTTTAGGGTACTCCGCAGAAGATGAAATAATCCGTGAGGTTGTTTTGAAGCCTTATGTATCGCTCCTTCTCTCCAACATCGCTACTCTCGTTGAGCGGACAAAGGGAGTCGCCACCATCGCCACGCCTCTGGTTCAACGGCAAATTAGCATCTTATCCGAAATCGCTCAATACTCTACAGATTCAAACCAGGCCTCCACGCTATTTGGGCTCTTTGCTCCTCTCTTGCGAAAATCATCGAAGTTTGTGCCAGAGAAGATCAAAGTCAACCTGGTCAAGATCATTGGAAACTTGATGCCTTTGATCTCAGACCTCACGGACAAGGACACGGTGACATATCGGAAAACATACGAATTGTTGTCGCAGCTCTTTCAATCTCTTCGATCGCGCCCGGCTCGGCTCAGCCTCGTTTCGACCTTTAACCAGTTTGCAGTTATCGACACCTCTCTCCATGACTTGGCTATTCTCTTGGAGTCGATGAACGCCTACTCAGCTCGCCGTATGGATGAACCTGATTTTGATAGACGGTTGACGGCGTTCGCCACCCTCAATGAAACCATCTACAAGACTCTTCCCTGCTCCGCGTGGCTACCCATCCTCTACAACGTCTTGGCTTTCATTCAGGACCCGGTGGAGCTAGCTGTCCGAAACAGCGCCTCATATTCCATGCGACACTTTATCGACCTGGTGGCTTCTCAAGATTCATCAGAGTTCAACGAAACCTTCCTTCGTACTCTTTTTCCTGGACTGAAGAACGGGCTTCGTTCGAAGAATGAACTAGTCCGCGCAGAGGTTTTAAGTGTCATTGCTTATGCAGTGGAAAAGTGCGTACACTTGACTAGTTTGCAAGAGATGCGAGTTTTGCTTGAAAATGGTGACGAAGAGGCCAATTTCTTCAACAATATCCTCCACGTACAAGTCCATCGACGGTCTCGTGCACTTCGCCGTCTGGCTGACCACTGCGATGAAGGCGTTTTACGAAGCAACACACTCGCGGAGATCTTTGTCCCGCTTGTCAGCAACTATATTGTGTCGACGTCTTCGATTGACCATCATCTTGTCAACGATGCGATTCTTACGACGGGACGAATGGCGAAGCATCTCGCTTGGGGCGCGTACTATGCACTTGTTCAGAAATACCTCAAGCTTTCGAGGGCAAAAGATGAGTCTGAACGTGTTTACATCCGCACGCTGGTAGCTCTATTGGATAATTTCCACTTCCCTATGGAGGAGATCGTTCCTGAGGTCGAAGCCAGCGACGAAGCGGTTGTAGATGAGGATGAAGATGAACGTGCGGACAATGAGGGGGAACCTTCGAAAGCACCAGTTTTGTCTCAGCAGGCCTCCGCTGCACACAACACTTCTCGAATCGTAGATGCTGTCAATTCAAGACTTTTGCCTAGTCTTATCAGCCACCTGGAGAAACATGATGCCACAACGGACGACAACACCCGCATTCCCATTGCCATCGGTATCGTCACCGTTGCTAAGCATTTGCCAATGACCACGCGTGAAGCTCAGATCACCAGGCTGGTGACCATCCTTTGTCAAATCCTTCGTAGCAAGTCGCAGGAAACGCGGGATCTTACAAGAGACTCAATCAATCGTATTGCAGTCAGCCTTGGTCCCTCATATCTGCCTCTCATACTCCGAGAAATGCGTGCAGCTCTCCTGCGAGGACCGCAGTTGCATGTCCTGGCGTACATGGCTCACTCGTTGCTAGTCCACATTACATCTGGCGACCATGCGGAACAGTTCACTAATCTGGATTGTATCGTCAATGACATTGCCTATGTATCAGCCGAGGTCATCTTTGGCGAATCCGGGAAGGATGTGCAGGCTGAAGATTTCAAAACCAAAATGAGGGAAGTCCGAACTTCGTCATCGAAAGGGTTTGATTCCTTCGCAACCGTGGCCAAGTTCATCACTCCACCTAAGATCAGCAGCCTCCTGACTCCTGTCAAAACCATCATGCAAGAAACGGAGTCACTCAAGGTCATGCAACTTGTAGAAGAGGTTCTGAAGCGGGTAGCGTCAGGGTTGAATGCCAATAACCATCTGGTTCCAACTGAGCTGTTAGCGCTTTGTAACACGCTCATCAGCCAAAACGCGCGTTTTTTGCAACAAGTTCCGACGCGAAAGAAACCAGGTCCCAAAGGTGATGCCATCGTGCAGATGAAGCGGCAGACGACAAGTGAGACCAACCACTACGCCAACAACTCTTTCCGGTGGGTAGGCTGCTTTCCGTGGCAGCTTATCTTCTAATATTATTTTAAGATTCGTTGCGTTCGGACTAGACCTCCTGAACACCGCTCTTCGCCTTAACCGATTCGATTTCCGCGATGCTGCTGTCACCTCGCGACTGGAGGCTATGGTTGTGGTAGTTGGAAATACTCTCTACTCAACGAGCGCTCCAGTCCTGTCGCTTGGCCTTCGATGTGCTGCGGGATTGGTCAAGTGTCCTTTGAAGTCGCTCGAGAAATCTCTTCCAGTCCTCGTGCGGCAAATCCTTGACATCATCAGGCAAGCTGGAAACACGGAGTCCGAGCTCGTTCAAGTGGCTTTCAAATCGCTAGCGACGATTCTTCGTGATGGGCCTGCTGTTGAGGTCAAAGAAAAGGACCTCGTCTTTTTGATTGAACTACTTTCCCCTGACCTGGAAGAGCCCTCCCGACAAGCATCCGTGTTCACGATGTTACGAGCTATCGTATCGCGGAAGTTCGTTGTACCTGAGATTTACGACCTCATGGAAAAGGTGTCCGAGATTATGGTGACCAGCCAGTCTCCTCAAGTCCAGGAACTCTGTCGTGGGGTTCTTCTCCAGTTTCTTTTGGACTACCCACAAGGAAAAGGACGTCTTCGAAAACAGATGGCATTCCTTGCAAAGAACTTATCCTACATCCACGAGAGCGGACGTAAGTCAATCATGGAATTGCTCAGTGCCATCGTAGCCAAGTTCCAAGTTGCACTCGTTCGTGAATACGCGGATCTTCTGTTCGTTGCGCTGGTAATGGTCGTGGCCAACGACGATTCCAGCAAGTGTCGAGAGATGGCTGCACATCTCATCAGAAGCCTATTCTCCCGGCTGGACGAGGAGCACCGCAATATCATCCTTTCTCACCTTCATTCGTGGGCTGCTCAACAAGCCCAACCACAGTTGACCTGGGTGTCATCACAGGTGTACGGGTTCATTGCTGATGAATTGCAAGCCGAGTCCCTTCCTTACATCTCCTCCATTCTGGGAGACCTCCGCGCCGCCCTTCAACGCAGTTCTCTGAGCATGGAGACCAGCGAAGAGGAGGACGAAGCTTCGTCGATGGATATTGATCTGGAATGGCAAGTGCCTTACCACGCTTTGACGGTTCTGTTCAAGATTCTTCGCGTTTTCCCCAATCTTGCAGTGCAAGATGGCACGATTGCGTGGAACCTCGTCAGCTCGCATCTGACATACCCTCATGCTTGGGTTCGCACAGCAGCGTGCAGGCTTCTTGGACTTCTCTTCACTGCTGTACCCGTTGCTATTCCACGAGTAGATTTCGACGCAGGCCATCCCCTTTCAAGAGAAGGAATGCAAGACACTGCAAGGAAACTCTGTCAGCAGCTTAAGAGCGAAAATCTCGACGAGGCGTTGGGTTTGCAGGTGGTTAAGAACCTGTTTTATATTGGGAAATGTTTCTACTTGATCCCGGTCGTCAATCCCTCTGCGATTGAGGACGACGCGGAAGAGATGTTGGATAATGAAGCTGATGACGGCACCAAGGTGGACGAGGAAAAGTCGAAGAATCTCAACCCGCTCCCGTGGTTGTTTTCGAAGCTTTCGTACCAAGTAAAGTCCGCACATATTGCTAGGCGGAGTCGGGCCAAGTGCTCTGTGAGTTCCTTCCCCGTTCTCATCGAACCATATATCTGATGTCGTTAGCCTACCTGGTCGCAACAACCATTAGGTGCTCTCCGTTGGTTTGCTGCAATGTCATCGCACATGGAGGCTACGCGTTTGGAACAGTTTTTAGTCCACATCCTTACACCAGTTTACCGGATTACAGAGGACGATACCATTCGAGATCCTCAAATGAGTAAGATTCCTTCCCATGCCAAGTGCTCGCTTATCAAACTTAAACCTAGCCGAACTCAAAACGATAGCAACTGAACTCCAAGACTTGGTACAATCCAAAGTCGGCGTGACTAAATTCACGAACGTCTATAATCAGATCAGGCAGAGCGTCTTGGGACTTAGGAGAGAGCGCAAGGTTGCAAGGGTGATGCAGGTCACTACAAACCCTGAGGCAGCGGCGAAGAGGAAGATGCAGAGGAATGTGATTAAGAAGGATAGTAGGAAAAGGAAGGACCGCGGGTTTCTGTGAGTGCTGTTTCTTGCTACTATTCGAATGTCGAACTCATGTATGTGTGATCCTTCCTCTAGAGAAGGGAAAGGAAAGGCGAAGAGAAGACGGGAGGCGTAGGTCTATGCGAACTTGTGCTCTCTCACCAACGCTCTCTATCCACGTTCATTATCATCAACTACACTAATTATCCGCTCATGGGTAAAACCAATTCTGTATTTATACGCATCTTCATTTCGTAGATTATCCATCGTATAATCGTTTACGCACCGCGCTGGCGGTTTTTTGGGAAAACTGACTCGGTCGAGGGTGTGCACCCCTACATGATCACAGGTGACCTTGCGCAATACACATAACACTGCCGTTTACCATCTCCAACGCTGCGTCCCGACCCATCTGCATGTAATTAGCACAATCCTCGAACTGAATCTGGTACCACATCGCCTGCTTCGACGATCCAATCTCGACAACCTCGTAGAAGACCTCTTCATCTTCATCTTGGAGAAAGAACGACTTGCCAACGAGTTGAAATGGATTGTCCTTGAATGTGTTCATGTCATGTGCGTCGACGGCACGGGTGGGAGAACGACTGCTAGGCCTTTTCAAAAGAATCCGTTCTTTTCCCAAAGACGACTGATAGGATGCAACTCGAGCGGGTTCTGGAAGGTGCAATGTCTCGCGACTGGGAACCGAAATGACGAGTGGACATTACGGAGGAATGAGAGTACATACTGTAATTCCAATGTTCTCCTGCCGATTTGGGGCTGGATGCTCATGGGTAACTCATTCATATCTAACCTTATGAGATACATCAAAAGGCCGTGCGCAGCAAACACGATCCTCATACGACTGGAAGTAGTCGTAGATAAGCATGAGACAACGATGTACTGAGCTCACTCATCAATGCATGTTGGGGTCCTAGCACACATCTCCTCTGTTGGAATTTCGGGAGCTTTACGAGCATGCGCAATGCGCCCCATCTTCGGATTTCAGTTGGATTTCAGGTACATTCCTTCCATTGATTGTTTCCGTGGCTCCATAGGGGTATTTCACATTTACCCCCTTATATTTCGTAGTCTACATATATATACGAGGCCTTGCACTGTAGTTACTCATCCGATTGCCTCTGTCACCCAGAGACAACCGGAATATTATTCCCCACCTTGCCTTGATCACACGCGCTTGCTGAGTCGATTTCAACATCCTCCATTCTCTTTCTGTTCTTGTCCTTATCAGCAGCGTCGACGGGAATCCACTGGTCTTCGGGTTTGGTCGCATAACCGTGGAGGTTACGTTCATACACCGTTTGATAACCGCCAGGCTCTTTCTAATCACTGCTGATTGCTCCTCTAAGAAAGACTCCAACTTGAACCTCCTTTGCGCGAGCTCTTCGACGATAGGATGTTGAGTCATTTAGTAGGATGGTAGTATGATAGACAGACGGTAAAATAGTGAGACTAGCAAAGTTGACGGTTAGCAAAAGTTGACGGTAAAATACTCCTATTTTACCGTGACTCCTATTTTACCGTGACTCCTATTTTACCGGTGACTCCTATTTTACCGTCAACTCTGCTAGTCTCTTATCCACCATTTGCCTGCTCTGAATTTACGTTTGCTTTGCGCTCAGGGATTCTGTCCAGCTCTCCCGCTCAACATTCACTCGGGTAAGTGTTCAATCTGACATTGCTCATTGAGGGTAAAGCTAACACAAAGAATTGAAAGGCTATTCATGACACACAAGCTACTGAGTAATCCTCGTCCGAGGATTGGAAACCCCATCGCCGCAATCAACCACAATGGGACGAGTGAGCATCCATGGTTCGGGTGACGCTTCTCCTTTGAAGCACCACTAGAAGGTGGTTCACTCACCCGTACCAACACCCGTACTTTGTGACGATGTTGTCCTTTGGTCCTGCCCACTTAGATATCAGCATTCCGCAACTCCTCCAGCAGCTCGCCCTAACGACAATAATCCAGCGGTAATCGATATTCCATGTGCAACCAAGCCCGTGTTCAATCTTGGACCGCCAAAATACATCAGCACTTACAATCGCCTACGGAATGAACAGAAAATTCGAAGTCCTACCCATTGAAGTATTCAATGCTGGAAGCACAACGAGACATCTCTGCATCACCGAAGTTTTCTGCGTTTGGTACGACATAACTGTTCCCTCTTGACGATGAGCTAATCAGTTGGTCTTTTGTAGGATCCGTGACGTGGCGAGGCCCGAGCTGCAGGGAACCAAGATCATCCTTGCTACCCCCGTCGTTCGTTGTCTGCCACACAGGGTTCTTGTCCTCCTACAGCGTATGAAATACGTCCCGCGGTCAAGCGGATTAGTGAGGAGGATAGTAGGGAGAGGGCGAGAAGGAATGTGAGGGACGCCGAGGATGGATGACAGGAGGTAGAGCCAGAACGGCGTCTAGCGAGATAGGGATCGGTAGCCCATATGTACTCGTCTTTTGGCTTTCAATGTAACTGAATGTTTGTTTTAGACTTCTGGTGGTGTTTTCATAGCGGCTCTTGTGGGTATCTGAAATGAAATAGCATGACATCCCCTTTCTCACACTTTTCCGTTAACCGCCGTTTTTTTGGCGCCTCACTGACTTGACGTGGGACCTTATAAATCCCGTGAAGCGGACCGCCCACTTAAAAAATTGGCGCCTCACAGCATCGACACTCTTCTGTACCACGATGTCTACTCTTAATCGCCCCCGGGAAAATCGTTCGAAAGGAAAGTTGGAGGGATTGCCTGATCGCCTCATAGGCGCAAATTACCCAAGGTTGGAGTTCATGACCCCCACACCCGTCGCCCGCAGATGGCATTGACAAGATCTAGGTCGATGGAATCAGACTCCCCGCCCGAGCAACGAACCCAGGCTCAGGCAGAAGACATTTTATCCTTACTCTCTACCGCAGAATATAACGATAAGCATCTTGAGGAAAGTCTTCAAGACATCGTTCGAGAGACGGGCTGGTATGAGAACCTGGCAGCCGCGGTCCTCGACAGCTTGGAGAATATTGTTAGGGGGGGAGCGCCCGTGGCTGGGGCGATGACAGACGCAGTTGGTAAAGCAACTGGGGCAGCCATCGGATTCGCAAAGGAACATCCAGTGTTCTGCACAATTGTTGCGTTGGGGGTGCTTGTATTATTGGCGCCGTGGGCGATTGAGGCCTTTGGATTCGGTGAACTGGGTCCTATTGAAGGTATGTTATTTGTTATAAGCATATAATTGTTGAAAATGGTGTGAGGAGCTATTTTGATGTGTCGTTTCTATGTAGGGACTTTTGCTGCTGCTTGGCAGGCGAGATATGCAGGTTATGTTCCAAAGGGATCGTTGTTCTCATTTTTCCAACGATTGGGAATGGTTTGGGGGGCGAAAGTTCATCATGTGACAGCTGTGAAGCGGTGTGAAGATTGATTCTGGATCAGCGGATGGTGCATTTCTCCCTCAGGGCCTGGATTCCTCATGATATCTCTGTTGAGCCAGTTGATTGCAAAAAAAAACAGAAGTTGGGCAGCTTAAATGTTAATATGTGTAGCATGACTCAGGTAAATATTCAACAAAACTTGTGGTGAAGTGGTTATCATGCCTGCCTTCCATTCTGAACAGAGCAAGTGGGTTCAACTCCAGAGGCTCGGCATAATATTTTTTTTGTTATTTTACCAAATGAGTTACACTAAATGGGCAAAAAGAATGTCACATCATTTTTTGGACAAAGTTAGTTCTGTAACACAAGAACCAAACATTTTGAGAACTACACTCTGGTGTATGAAACATAGCTAAAAAGGTGTATATTGTACATACCAAGTCTGGGGATGAACAATTGAAAACTCAGGATAAGGCAGGGAATTGACTGTGACAAGTGCCAAAAATGGGATGTAACAAAGTGGGAAATTCTGAATGACTGCAACCTACTGAAAGCAATCCACAACTTGAGGAAGAGATATTATGAATGCTGGATCTCCCTGCTATTGTTATAAGCTTCATAGAGTCTCTGGGCTAGAAAATTTTATATCCTCCTCTAAAGGGTAAATTTGAACTTGTTCTCCATTTTATGTATTTTTCACTCAATATATTTGTTGGAATGAGGTAAAATGACTCCCCATCAATGTTTGTAGTGTGTATAATACAAAACGTAGGTAGAAATGTTAAAATGAACATTGCATGATGTCTGTAGAAGCTGATTCCCAGAGTTTTTCTGGAAGTAAACAAGTATCTACAACATTGGTCCTTCTTTTCTGCAAGAAGAAAAAATGCTACCATCCTTTTGAATTGATCCATGGAGACTCAGGATGTCTTTTAAACAATGCCTAAAGTATAGCATGATAGCAAATTAATTTACACTGGGTATAACTTGAAAAGTCCCTAATAAAAGTACATTTGCATAGAGCAATCATCCTGGACCAATCCTTGACATTTTTCTTGGTGACTTGGGGCTGAAAATATTTCACAAGGCACTTCTCATGCCTAGTAACACTATTCCAAAGAAATAAACAGAGATCCTATTTATACAAGGATCTGAGACCCCACACCTTTCTTGCTCTATGCAAAATGTACTTTTATTGAGGACCTTTCAAGTTATACCCAGTGTAAATTAATTTGCTATCATGCTACACCGCCAACTGTCAAAAATGTGACTGTAAGATCACTCGGAATGATGGATGTCACCCCGATGCTCAATATAGATTGCAGGTGACACCAATGTTACCCACATCTTGCTAAATTTGGCCTGTGTTGATGTCATGCACAAGGCCCTTGATGGCTGTTGCTTGACATCTACTCGACAGCTTGGTCTGTCAGCAGCTATTCGAAAAGCCTGCTGCTGACCTGCAGTACAGGCAACCTGAACATTCCTCACCATGTACCTACAACATCCATTACTAGCTGTCCTCACCATATCATTAGCACATTGACTACACTTGGACTACACTGCCAATTTGTAAGAGACAGTTTTATATATACATTAGTTGCACAAAAATATAGCTATGTTGCCAAAACGAGGTCCGTACACTTCAGTTATAGAAAGAACAGTGACAGGTGAGTGAACAATGTGCCGCAATTCGTTTAAGTCTGTTCAAACTCCAACATCATGGGGTCATGTTGAATTTTGAATTTCCCAACACGGAAATTCATTGTTCTTCCTTCCCAACACATCAACGAATGGCCTCCTTTCTCGACGAACAGTCTTTGAATGGTCTCCTCCCTCGCTCGATGAACAGCCTCCTCTCTCCCTCGACGAACAGCCTCTCTCGACGAACAGTCTCCTCCCGATGAACGGCCTCCTCACAATGAATGGTCTCCTCCCAATGAACAGTCTCCTCCCGACGAACGGCCTCCTCCTGCCTTCAACGAACGGCCTCCTCCTTCCTTGACGAACGGCCTCCTCCTGCCTTCAACGAATGGCCTCCTCCTGCCTTCAACGAACGGCCTCCTCCTGTCTTCAATGAACAGCCTCCTCCTGTCTTCAACGAACGAACAGCCTCCTCCTGCCTTCAACAAATGGCCTCCTCCTGCCTTCAACAAACGGCCTCCTCCTGCCTTCAACAAATGGCCTCCTTCCTCCCTCGATGAACGGCTTCCTCTCTCAATGTCTCGATGAACAGCTTTCTCTCAACAAATGGTCTTCCCCCTGCCTTCGACAAATGGTCTCCCCTGCCTTCGACAAATGACCTCCCTCCCTTGATGGATGGTCTCCTCCCTCCATTGACGAATGGCCCTTTCCCTCCCCCGCTTGCCCTCAAGACAGTGAAACAGGCCATCCAGGAAGCGCTAACTACAAATCCACACCTGGCACAGATGTGGCCTGTGAGTTCTTATATTACAGAGTCACTTCTTACTTCCTTATCTTGTGTATAATTTCTGTGTCGTCGCCCCCAATAATTAATTTTTGGTTGTTATCTCTTCCCATTCAATAAATGAGCACATGGATCCTTGCAAAAGATTGGTGTTGCAGATGCCTACATGAAGCTTGAATTAATCTGACTATCTACCAAATGAAAACATGTACCTAGATGAATTCTACAGGTCTAGCTAAAAGCTGTTGATAATGCCATGGAATATGTGGGCTGAAGCACACTTGCCGCCGGACATCCACCTGGCCCTGCAGCTGTTATCAATATCTGAACTACACCTGTTGTCAACATCAACCTGGAGACATGCTGTCGTTGGGCAGTAATGACTGTTGAGAAAAGGTCCCATCAGCATGTCCGACAGCTGCCGAATTATGATGGACAGGGTTTTTCACCCATGTTTCTCTCACATGTTGACTATTTGGCGGTGTATACTTTAGGCATTGTTTAAAAGACATCCTGAGTCTCCATGGATCAATTCGAAAGGATGGTAGCATTTTTTCTTCTTGTAGAAAAGAAGGACCAATGTTGTAGATACTTGTTTACTTCCAGAAAAACTCTGGGAATCAGCTTCTACAGACATCATGCAATGTTCATTTTAACATTTCTACCTACATTTTGTATTATACACACTACAAACATTGATGGGGAGTCATTTTACCTCATTCCAACAAATATATTGAGTGAAAAATACATAAAATGGAGAACAAGTTCAAATTTACCCTTTAGAGGAGGATATAAAATTTTCTAGCCCAGAGACTCTATGAAGCTTATAACAATAGCAGGGAGATCCAGCATTCATAATATCTCTTCCTCAAGTTGTGAATTGCTTTCAGTAGGTTGCAGTCATTCAGAATTTCCCACTTTGTTACATCCCATTTTTGGCACCTGTCACAGTCAATTCCCTGCCTTATCCTGAGTTTCCAATTGTTCATCCCCAGACTTGGTATGTACAATATACACCTTTTTAGCTATGTTTCATACACCAGAGTGTAGTTCTCAAAATGTTTGGTTCTTGTGTTACAGAACTAACTTTGTCCAAAAAATGATGTGACATTCTTTTTGCCCAGTTAGTGTACCAAGAAAAATAGGGATGATTCAGGTCATGTCCATAGTTGCACACACTTGTTTAGTCCAGTGCAGAAGTTGGGCAGCTGTATGTGTAGCATGACTCAGCTAAATATCTGTGGTTATCATGCTGGCTGGTTACTGATGTTTGTGGGCTTTACAGCGCTTTTTGCATCTATGCGGAATCGCGTTTGCAAAAATTCTGCAGCTTTGGTTGTGTTTATTCATTACATCATACATCTATTTATGTACTCTTTATATATTCTGAACGACACTTTGCCATTAGTTTCTTCATTTCCTGCCTATATGCCCCCTCGGCATGTATCTCGTGACCTAAAAGAAAGGATTCCCATCTTGTTCCATGCTCAACACTTCAAGGTCAAGGAATTCTGTGAAATTCTTGGCGTACGGAAGTCTCTTGTCTATCAAACTCTCGCATATCACAGGAATCACAGCGTCCCTTACAACCCTGCTGCACATCTTGCTCACTGAGGACAACATCAAACTCTCAACCCCACAGATCTAAAGCTTATTCAGAGTCTTCTAAACCAACAACACTGTTTGTACCTTGATGAGATTCAGGAGGAATTGTGCCAGCGCTGCAATGTCTCTGTATCTGTTCCCACCTTGCTAAGGACCCTGCATTGACTCCATTTTTCTCGAAAAGTTGTATCTGCTCATGCTCTTGAGTGTAATGAACTAGAGTGCTCAATGTTCATGAACTGCATTGCAGAACTTGTGACCGATCCAGCACAACTCATGAGTATTGACGAGGCAGCATGCAATAGCAAGACTTCACTTAGAAAGATGGGCTGGTCTTTGAAAGGCCGACGATGCTTCCAGCGAAGGATTTTTGTTCGCAGCCAGAGGGTTTCTATTTTACTGGTTCTCATGATTCAAGGTATCATGGCATACAACGTTATCCCCAGCTCTGTCACCAGTGCGCACTTCACAAACTTTGTGCAAGAACATGTGGTAAGTGAATCAATTCTTCGTTATATGCATGAAAAATTGATATGCATACAGATTCCATTGACCAACCCATGGCCAGGTCCCTGAAGTGTCCTTCTACTTGATAATTGCAACATTCACCATTCTGAAGAGCTTTGGCACTTGGTTGAAGATGAAGCTTGTAAGTCATTGTCAAGCTAACTCTCTGAACAATTGCCTTTGATGGCTTTTAGACTGCAAACTTGTATTCCTTCCACCCTACTCACCCAACCTCAACCCTATCAAGCAAGCGTTTTCTGCAATCAAAGCATTTCTACATCGCAACTGGTTTGATGAGTCACTGGGTTTGATTGATCGGGCATGTGAGAACATCACATCAATGATGGCATGGAATTTCTTTCGAGCTTCAGGACACATTGCTTAGTTTACAGTACAACCACATTGTGCATGCATGAAATAACAGTAATTACAGTGGGGAGACAATATGTAAAGAGAGTATAGAGGCTACAGACAATGTATTACAAGTCCAACAACAGAAAGCAGAATTGAATGGTATCAGAAGTCGTCTTCTCCCTCCCGAGCATCAGCATCTGCCAGCACTGGGACCTGGCCTGTGGGGACCTTGACAAGCTCCTTCACCTTATCACAATAGTACCACCACTCATACTCATTGCTACGACCATTGTAACCCATTTCCATGCCTGAACCAAAGTATGACGCGGACCCTCCTTCAACAAACCACTTCTCGAAACGAATTGCATGTGTGATATTGCATGAGGGCGAAGCCACCTGCGCACACTTACGTTTGGCCTCTGGACTTGCCCACCAAGCCTCTGCACCATGCTTGAGGTAAATGACATCGCCCTCAGTAAAGCCACACTTCGCAATAGCAGCATCGGACACATAGGGGATGATATTGGGGCCATACCGGCAAGAAGAAAGCTGGCCCTCGCAGTCAAGCGCATTGGAAATTTCCAACTTATCTTGGGCATAGTGAAGAAACCGTGTAAGCTTGGTAGGTGTATTTTGTGCTGGAGAGGCTGGGGTAGGGTAGGGGTAGGGGGTTGGAGGATTGGGGATGGAAGATTTTTTGCACCAAGAAGGGTTGTGAGGGTCGAGAAGATAGAGGTGACATGGCCAAGGCTGTCTGAAGGAGAACTAGTTGAGGAGCTAGAGCTGCTGCTGGTTGGGCTTTGTCCAGGCAGAAGCTGGCCACGATTGGCCATATTGAAGGCCTGGGAGTTGGGAGGGTCAGAGAGGGTCACTGTGTTGTCATACTAGAATGAAAGAGGCAGTGGTCAGCGTCGACGAAAGAATCCAAAAATGAATCTTACCAGTGCTCTGCACCACTGCGCAAGCATTATTGGGGTGAGCAGTAGGCGCTGGCTGTCATTGGTTATGTATGTGTAGCCTGAATCGTTTGGGTTTTGATATTTCTTCTCCAAAAGGCCACGAAGGCAACCTAGTTCCTGGTCCATAGCAGTATAGCCCTAATGTGCATGAGACCGTGACTCAGCTACAGGCAAAAGCAGAACTAAGAACTTACCTTTTCATCCTCACCACTGCCTTCATCAATCTCCTGTCCATCTGAACCGCTATCACTCTCAGAACCTGACCCACCCGCCTTTTGCTATTGCAGATTAGACCAATACATGAATGTATTGACACTTGACATACCTTCTTCAATGCATCCTTGATAGCGTTGATGTGGACTAAGACTGTGAGCTTGTTCACCTTCTTCTCGCGTGCGTTATCGATCAGATCCTTATATTTACTGTGCCATTCCACATCAACGGCATCAGCTTTGCTAGATAATTGACTGTGAGTGTGTCATTGACTATAAACGAAAGACTTACGCGCAGGCTGGTGGGGTGAGAATCTTGATTGGAAACTGAGAAGAGGACGTCACTGGCCCATATTTTGTAGAAAGTCCGTGAGCAGCAAGAATTTGGTTCAAGAATGAGATGTAATTGTCTTTGGTGTTATTGAAATCGTAGCTGAATTGTTTGTTCTTCGTGTCGGTCTTGATCTTGGCCTTCGCAGGTTTACCAGTTGGAGTTTTCCCTGGTGCAGCAGGAACAAAGACGGTAAGGGCCACAGCAACTGTGGCAACTGTGAAGGTCGAGTTTGAGAGATTGGGGGTTGGAATGAGCTCAGAGGATGGAGTGCTGGCCATCGGTTAGAAGGAAAGAGTGGGGGCATTCAATGTCGTGGGGCGCTGGCACTCACATAGATGCACTGAGGCTTCTCGCAAAAATTGTGTCAAGGGAAATGCCGAGGTAGTAAACATAACCAAAGCTACAGAATTCTAACAAACACAATTCCGCATACATGTGAAAAGTGCTGTAAAAAAAATAAATAAAAAAAAAGGCAAGAGGAGGAAGGGACCTCTCAACATGGTGTGCAATCACACAAGGGAGCAACTTGCAGAACACTTTGCTGAGCTGTGGCGGTGCATGGCATTTACTTGAGCCCAAGCATCAACTTTGACTGAGACATGACTATTATATGACTAGTACATGACTACCAAGATGTAATAAATATACAGTTTGCAGTGTGAGATTAATGTATGACTATGGTAGTATGAGTGTAGTCAGAAATGTGTAAGTTTAATTGGTGACTTTCTCATGACTAACATCCAACTTTGCTATTTACAGACTCAGAGCATCCCTAATGGATATGAAACTTTGTAAAAATGGATCCGCAAGTCCTGCGGGGGTTAGGCTCACTCCGCACAACTAGTTTGTTGCACTCAAGTTTTTTAGACCTTTGAATAATACAACTGTGACGACAGTTCCCACTGCAGAGGCCTGGGTCGAGGTGGCCAAAGTCATGTTAACAAGGATTAATGCGACTCTGTCCCGACTTTGAAAATGAATGCTAGGGGGGAAACAACTATAAAAAACATGTAATAAGACATCCAAGATGTGTAAATGACTCTGATGCAAATGTTTAAACAGTCTAGCTCTTCTTATGTCGTTTCAGAAGATTGTTGAAAATGCCACCTAAGTTTGAGGGTTGATTTAACATGCAATACATAAGACAATGTGCATTTTTTCTGTGATAGGTGTGTAAAGGTATACTTCATAAACATACTTGCCAAGTTTCATCTGAATAGTTCCAGAAATGCATGAGATATCCATGAAACACACTTTTTCCCTGCCAAAAGTTTCGACCTTTGCGAATGGAAAATTTGTACTTGTTTGTCCAGACTTTCAGCACTTTAGTGAAGGAATGCTCGCTTTGCTTGCAATGAAAACTAGCAACCATGTTACCCAGATACCTGTAGCTCTTCAGGGTCTTGCTCTGCCACTTCTGCATCCCATGCCAACTTATGATCCATCATGAGTTCCACAATCTTTGTCCCAGGATATGTTTGCCATTCTGGGTCCTCCAAATGAATCCCTTCCTCCCTGGCCTTGTCCATCAAATCCTGAGCATTATCAGGAAAATCCTGCCTGATGTCACCACCCAAAAAGTTAACTCCAAGGCACCACCTGAAGTGATCTCAAAAGAAGACATCCTTTGGACACTGTGATGGATCTCCAGATCTAGGCAGTTGAGTGTTGTTTTGGATAAGAGTGGTTTGGAGGTTTTCAAAGATGACAATTCTGTAATTATCCTAAGATAACGATGAGCAGGATGAATGGATAATGAAGAGTTGCATACATCAACATCAATCCCAAACTTGTTATTGGTGAAGGGTTCCACCAAATCTTGCACAAGAGTAACAACATTTTCAGGGACTTTGAAGGCATTGACAATTTCAGCTCAGCCAAAGCTTTGACTGGGGTCACGGCACTGGAAAGAAGCATTACAATCAATGCAAACAAAATATGTTAGTGACAAACTTCATTTGCCCATACAGGTGGAATGATCCAGCAAAGCTGGGTGTTAATCACAGAACCAGTTAGGAAGCATTTTCCTTGGTCATGTTGTTTGATGGCAGCTATAATATCATTGCTCATAACATTCTAGTTTATAAAGAGTGTTGAGCACACATTTTCAGGCAGAGGAGGTGAAGTGACACACATGTAATGCTGTGAATTCCCCATCAGGATCATAGAGTGATGATCCTAGCCAAGACGCTTTTTCATGAAAAGATGGCCATGGTTCTCCAACATCATTTCCATCAATGTGTCTCCTATAAAGTTGATGATCATATGATTCTATACCCCACCATTTTGTTAACACCATACTTTTTGGGTAAAAGAAAAGAGAAAGCACCTGAGTAAGCAGCATAGTCTCCTGGCTGGACAAGCTCCATAGAAGAAGGGTCAAGAGGGGGTCCATTGCGAACAGCAGAATAACACAGGACATTGCATTCAGTGACTGTTACATGCCATAGCTTGTATGGCACATACCAGGGCTCAACTTTGTCCTGGTCTAGCATGTCCAACCAGCGGTAGAGTGTTGCAATTGTTAGTGATGGGTGCCTTTGTAAATTTAAACCTGACAATGAAAATGAGCATTTGAGATGAAGTAGTCTACCAAACATTGTACCCCTGCATACCCGAGAGATTGCATTCCTGAGAGAGATTGCATTCATTGTTGTATGTGAAAAAAAAAGTTCCATCCCAAGCTTGTTGTGTGCTTGGATGATCGGTGACTGAGGCTTGAAATAACCAAATATAACAATCATACAATCACAAAAAACGCGAAAGCTTACAAAGTGTTTTTCTTGATGGCAACTTCTGAGATGGTCAACATGAAGACTTTGGGAAGGACGAACAAGAATGAAGGAAGGATGGTTGTCTCAGGTTCGGCGTTGGCTGAGCATCCAAATTGCTCGTGGAAAAACCTCGGATGAAATCATCTTACACTTCGGGCAGCAATGAATATGAAGGGCCACATATGTGTAGTCCTGTGCATATCACGCCCCTCGAACTGTGTCAGAAAGTTGTTATGTAATCTTCGGACTTTGAAGCTGTGTTGCGTCAATATTGTTGTAGCCCCTCGTACTCTTGATGCATTTATAGCTTTACAACACTCCCTGTCACTACAAATTCAATTCAGATTTGATTGAAAAGTTGACCTCGATGAAAAATAACGTCTGAAATGCTTGATTAGAGAATACCCAACTGTTCCGTCACTTCAAATTCACCCTTTGGACGTCATTCTCCTTTCGAGGCTTGGGCCACGTCGGTGTGTTTGGTTCCGTGGGCCGTAATTTTCTTGTACTTGAGCAACACTTGGTTGTGGTGCTCTGGGGGCTCGTCGTTGCTTTGGTCTGTTGGCTATGTCTTCCATCGCTTCGCATTTGTGATTCAAGCCTTGTCATTCACTCAAAATTTGGTCTATTGCTTCTCCAGGCTCAATATCTACAGAATGAGTTTCGTTTTCATCTTCAGTAACTGTTGCTGTTCGTTGTTTTTCATGTTGCTTCGATTTAGCAAGTTCTCGGGCATTAGTGGGTTCGACAGTGTATGATTGTTTTCCTTCCTGTAGCCAGGTATGGAAGTAAATCAGGGAATTTCTCGCCATTTAGTCCATGAGTGATGAATTGGACAGTAAATTGAGTGTTTGGATGCTCATTAGGAATCAACCACGTAAGAAAGCCCCAATAGTTGTGAATGCAGTACGGAATGAGAGACCCCAGACATTGATCAAGTGGATTTCGTTGATGCACCCAAACAAGACATTGGAACGAAAAATCGGACTCTCTGTGATTTCCCTCCACTCTTTGTCGCGTAAGTGCTCTGGATCCACACATATCACCTCTAATACATTCCTTTATAACATCCGCCAATCAGGTTCTGGCCTTTCGTGCTTCGCTCAAAGTTTCATGGCAGTATGAAAAAGCAGAGACATTAAGTTTTGACAGTTCAAAAACCTAGAAAGCCATGAGCACAAAACATGAAAAAACGGTGGAAAGTGTATGATGTTATTGGCTAGTCCCTTTGTTGGTGTGATTACAATGCCAATAGGTCTTTTTCGGGTAGGAAGTCTGGCAGGGTATGCATCCAGATGTGCATTGTATTTGACGAGAACAAGGCCGGGAATTGCGAAGGCTGCTGATTTTCGTCACCAGTTGCAGTGCAACAGAGTATGTCTTGACCATCAAGGATGACAGAAATGAGTTTGAGCTGTACCGGGTGTAGTCCGTCTGTCCATGTTGGTATGATCTTCTTGACGATGGTACATATGGTCTGTAGGCCGATAGGATCCTGCCAGCAGGCTCCTGTGGTCATCTGCATAGGTCCGTAAGGTTCAATCCAGTCAAGAAAAAAAGTAAATCAAGTTACAAGAAGTGTAGTGTTCGAAGATTGTTGAATGTCACATCAACGATGAAGGAACCGTAGATATATTGATGTGATGACTGTTTCAAAGTCCAAAGATTACATAACAACTTTCTGACACGGTTTGGAGGGTGTGATATGAAACAGACTACATACACATGTGAACCCTACAAATCCACAAAATTCACTTGTATTGTAGTCTGTCTACAAGAGACTAACATATGTGTAAACATAGGCAATAAAAATTGCAGAATAGACCAAAACCAGTGTTCCCCCAACATATTTGCTCTCAACTTCTAAGTTT
Organism: Laccaria bicolor S238N-H82; assembly: GCF_000143565.1. NCBI lineage: Eukaryota > Fungi > Basidiomycota > Agaricomycetes > Agaricales > Hydnangiaceae > Laccaria > Laccaria bicolor. Next base: position 28,352 of record NW_001889942.1, on the reverse strand, counting down.
GGTGATGGAATTGTACATCCATCATATGCATAAAACAAACTTACAATAAAAAAAGGGATCAGATCCACAAAATGAATGAATAAATATGATCTAAACTCATATTTAGAATATGCTGAACTTCCTGGGCCAAGATTTATGTAAGTGTATTCTGAATATGAATTCAGATCATATTTAATTGTTCATTTTTTGGATCTGATCCCTTTTCTTATTGTAAGTTTGTTTTATGCATATGATGGATGTACAATTCCATCACCAAACTTAGAAATTGAGATCAAATATATCAGAACAAAAGAGATTACAGTGTATCCCGCAGTTTTGAGAGCATATGTTTATACATATTTAGCCCTACATATTCGTCGCTGTCTCAAGTGTTATCCATGTACTATGTTTGTTCAGGTGTTTGAAACTGTGGATTATCTTACCTTCCACTTGCCTTGGGGCCTTAGAATTTTGACAGAAGGTGTATTTATGTATTAAATTTATTGTCTCAAAATTTTAGAATGAGAGTCAAAGATTTGTGGTCTGGGGACATGGTTTTGTGGTTTTCACTACACCAGACAAACAAAAGTAATGGAATGTTCTCTCAGATCCCTCCAGATCGGCTTGACTGTTTATTCTAAAACTTTCCAAATGCATTTGAATAGCATACTTAAGTTCAAATAAAAAAATTTAGATAGCGAGGTGAAGTTCTCGTTTCAGGAAGGGCAACAGACCAAATTTCGCTGTGAAACAGCTCGAAAAACGTGACATTTGCGTGACATTCGCACAGCCAAATTCGTTGTTACCTATGTAGTTGAGAGTTGGAGAGAGGTGCTTGATGAGCTTGGTCCTGCGGTTGAGGAGATCTCGACTGTCGGGTCGGATGTGAGTCTTTGCTGTCCTCTTTTTATGAGGTAGGAGGTTGACATGTTGAGAGTAATAGATTGTTCCTAGAGCGACTGAACTTCCTCTTGGGCCATCCACCGCCGTGCGAACGTTTCTCATCCCATTCTTAGTTTTGTTCCTAACTCACCTTGTACAGGGATTTCTCAGGCGGCGAAGGGAGTCTGAATTCATCGGACGGGGTACCCTCGCGGATGTTGGCTCTCCTGAAGGTCGTAGGCTGCTCGGGTTCGAGAACTTCACGACCGATGCGGGTGGTTCCACGGCGGAATTTGTTGAGATAGCCAATAGGGCGCTCGCGCTTGAGTAGACGGCGGCCTACGTGAAGTAAGCATCAACATCCATCGTTAACGTTTATCCCTAGGCATTGGAATGTACGCTGTATACTCCTTGAATTTCTGCATCGCAATATGTGTAATACAAAAATTCGTTGTGACATCCATTTATCCATCCCAAACGTTCAAATATCACGACAGCACTTCAGGAAGCGGCAACAGAGTCCTCTTCGTCTGGTCCCTCACGCCCTTCAAAAATTTAACAAGGTCGGTCCCTCCAGTCCCCTTCAACGGCCTCCTCCCCTCTTCCACAGCCACCCCCACCGCCGCCGCCCTCTCCCGCTCCCTAGCCCTCTTCGCAGGCCCCACAATATAAAGCGCAACAATAATCATATGTAAATCCCTAAACTCCTTCAAAGCCTGTACACTCTCATTATAAGCCTCCATCAGCCCGGGGTGTTCGCCCAGGGAAAGGATCACTTCGCGGAGAGGACGCGGGTTGTTGGAAAGGTGAGTTAGGAAGGCGCGGTGGTAGCGCGGCATGTACAGTTGCATGCGTTGTAGAAAGGTAGACTTGGTTGATGTCTGCGTTGTTGAATCCTTCCGATCCACACCGAGGAACGCGTCGAGCGCGTGGATGAGCGAGCTCTGTCCTGCGCTGGGACCTGATAATTCCGTTGGCTCCCGGAGTGTCTCGTCCATTTCTATACCTTCGAACACCCATTTCTGCCCCCTTGAAGTCGAACTGGAATCTTCGCCGCGGAACCAAGGCCTCACGTCTCGATAGAATACATCTGGGTCGCATCCCTCTTTCACGCTTAATAATATTTGTCCAAGGTCCTTTATCACCCCCGCCAGGTCTGTTAGGTATGTGGTGATCCGGCGCGCGGCGATTTCGTCCCCGACGAACGCCTCGTCCATCACCATCCGCATGAGCTCCAGCGCATCCACGCCTCTCAATTCAATCCTAGCCGATACGAGGTAAAATTCCGCTTCGTCCTTCGTAGACGTAAACAGCGTCTGGCATCTCAAGGGCGAAGTGTGCGTGGGTATCTCGATATCTGAGGTGTTGGGAATGTACCAGTTGTAGAGGACGTCGTCGGAATAGGTGAGGACGGGCGGGAGCTGTAGTTGTGCGGAGACTTGGAGGAGGGGGAGGGTTATTGGTGGAGGGATACGGATGGGAGTACGTGGTGGGAGGGAGTGGATGTAGAAATGCATTATCCATCCGAGGACATGGTGTGCTCTGCGTAACAGAACTTCTGATTTTTTTAGTTCTGTGATCGGTAGAATAGGGAGCTTTACGAAAAGAAAAAAAAAGTCAGCTTTCGCAACGAGAAAGAGAAAACACTTCGTACCTCACGCACACTCACTCGCCACACCTCCGAATTCATCTTTTCCCCCTCATCCAAATCAAGTCTATCCCCAAGCTGCAGTTTTCTTCCAACAGCATCATCTAGCACCTCCTCCCAAGGCTCCCAATCCACAGGTAAACGACGTAGGGGTGCTTGCGGGGGCATGAACCCCGTGCGCGTGTCGACGTCAAAGTCGTGTGCTGCGAGGGTGGTGGTGTCGACGACGCCTGGGGGTGGTCCGGTGAGGACGTCTGGACGGGGGAGGGAGAGGAAGTGGGTTGAGCCGATGTTGATGGACATGGAGTCCGAGTGGTGGTGGGCCATGTAGGATGGGATTCAGAGGGTATTGAGATAGGAAGCGGGACGAGATTTATATAAATAACGTGAGTGAAGGTTGTAAAAGGTTGTAAACGGATCATATTATGAATCAGATCTTGATTCGTGGGTTGATAACGTTAGAGGTTGGTTGGAGGTAAAAATCTTTCTAATCTGTGCGGGTCGGCGCGTAATCCCGCTTCCGTGTTCGTCCTTTCCTATACTCTCTTCCGAATAACTTGACCCTCCAACTGTGAGTTAACCACGTTATGATTGTTCAAAAACCTCATTCAATGTCGCCGAAATAAAACATAAAATATATCCCGTTCTAGCTCTAGCGATTTCGAGTCGTCGGACCCGATGCCTGCTCTCAAAAGTCCGATGATGCCCAGTTCACTCATTCAGGCACACCCGAACCCTGCTACGATGAACGAATGCGGAAAGTATGCGGAATCTGCTCAAATGTGCTGTGTACCTCGGAGCTTGAGCTTGGAGCACACCTATGATAGCCTAGAGGATGGAATTCAATACGAGCAACTTCAATCCTTTTACTGCTCACAATTGAGTATTGTGGCGCCAAGAGCTCCAATTGAGTGAGCAGGTCCCGAAAGTGCTTTCTTTCACCAACCTTCACCTGCATCGAACACAGACTCTAGAAAGGAGTAGAAATCTCGTTCTTGGAAACCCGAGTACTAGACCGTCTACTCGAGCGCGAGCGCCCTGTTGACTATCTCAACAGACTCCGCCAGACATGTGCAAGAACCGAGCATCGTCGTAACGTCCGCCGAATCTTCCGTGGACCGTGGTCCCAGTTTAGTTTCAACGGCTTGTTCGAACGATGGCGACGTAGAAGAATCGGAGGGCGCGGCTTTCCGTGGGATCGTTCCCTGGTTTCTTCCTTGATAAATGTATGTACTCAATTGATCAACCGGGAAGAAAAGTGACAGAGAGGCGAAAGTCCATTCGAGGCTCAAGCTCGTTGGCCGCAATACTGCCAATGGGGTTGTATTTGCGGGATGTGTTTAAACGTAAAAATACACGCGTGGCGAGTCTGGTGATGAGAATGCAAATTAAGCCTGGTTATTCAGAAAAAGTCCACCAGTGATTCCAGGCCCTGAGGTTCTGGTTCGGGCTGACCGATAGGTGGGGAAAGGTGGGCAGAAGAGATGAAGCAGGACACACGGCTTTCGATACAAACAAGGAATCTCGGATAGGGAGACTGTCCACGCTTCAAGTTCCAAAACTCTTTCCCGAAACTTTGCGAGAGGTAAGGTGAGAAGGCGGTGAGTTAACGTTGGCATGAACAGAAACTCTTACCTTGAGGCCTCGGATATTAGACGGAATAAATCTAGAATCCCGCACCGAGGCGGATCATTGGGAGCCCGAACCCGTTATTACTGCAATTTGCGAGGAATATAGTGTCGTCGGGGAAAGTTCGGCATGGTTTGAAGCAAGTTGTTTTCCGATCATGTGACGAATCTACAGCTTGCCTCTTTTTTCCTCCACTCTCAAACACCCGAGTCTCCGTTTGCCACGCCTGGCAGGTAAAATGCTGCGTGCCGCGTCAGTTGCTTTGCTTTAGCCTAGTAATTACGATCTTTTGCCCTACCCCCCCTGAGTCTCTTCTACCATGCATTTGACGGGGAGATCATCTAAAACTCGACTCGGAGAACTCAGAAAACGTAGGGAAAGCGACGCGCTGGTGTGTATTTGCTACCGAAATTACAATGTACACGCTATCCAAATGCTTACTTTTGCTTAGACGACTGCTAAAGTTTGCAACCTTCTGAAAAGTGTAGAACGCTTATTCGGACTCTTAAAGAACCAGGTAGGTCCGTGTTTTTCATAGACTAACGCGCCTTAGCAGAATCCAAACACAGTAATGGACATCAGTGAACGCCTTGCAAGATGGGGGTGATGAAGGACTTTGACGTGTTCCTTGCGAAACTCAACATGCTCTGGTTTCTGAAAGATGGCCCGTTTAGCCAACGTTCCCGTGGTTGACGTTGCAGAATGGGTCAACCGTTTTCGACACCGCCCTACGCACGACCTTCCCGGTGCTTACTGGAAACATTGGCCGATGGCTTCGCGAGGTTCTTTCACCTCGTGTCCGGACCTGAACACTCCTTATGGCCTAGGATTCTGATTCAAACATGGCCCTATTTTCGGTGGGGGGATCTTTTCTGATAATGCCTGATAGCGCTTCGGCTTCGTGGCAATGATGTTTTTGAGGAAACTTCTAATTTGGACCCACAGGTTCACTCGGAAATCCGATAATCGAAGATTTCTTGGCGCTCCATCTGTTTTTTTATCCATATAGGGCGGCCAGGTCCAGGTGCCACTACCGGCGAAACTCTACCTGAAGGTCAGGTGGGATCGAGGCTGACTTCCATCAGGTGCCTACATTTCAAAGACATGAGGCGCCTTTGTGTGTCCATCCGTGGCGTCATATACTACTTCGGTTATGCAGCGTTGGAAGTTGATCCTTTCTAACGCTCATCCTGCGGTTTGCCCCCCATGGGTCTCCGTGAGGAACGAGAGAAGTTCTACGATCAGACGACATACCTCTCGCGTACGGACGCACCTGCTCGAAAGCTTCCCGAGACAGGCCTCCGGGCAGAACGAGAGAAATTCTATGATCAGACCCCGCCTCCCGCTGCACCTACTCGAAAGCCCCCCGAGACAGGTCTTCGGGCAGAACGAGAGAAATTCTATGATCAGACTCCGCCTCCCGCTGCTCCTACAAAGAAGCCCCCCGAGACAGGTCTCCGGGCAGAACGGAAGAAGTTCTATGATCAGGCGTCATACCGCTCACTTTTGGCCGATTATCCTGCAGCCCCCGCTTTGGATCAATCTCAGCCTCCTGCTACTTGGCCTCCCATATGGCCTCCCGCTGATTGTGCTCAACCTCTCTGCCCCGCTGAAGCTGATCGGCGTCAGCATCCCACTAAAGCTCGACCCCCTTCGTTTGTCTCACCCTCCAAAGCTCTTTCTATGGGGCACGAGAGTTTTATGCGTGCGTTCCGCCAAGGCATGGCAAAATCTACATTAAAGGACATCAAAGCGGGATACATTGAGGTGTATTCCTCTGCCCATCAGGGTACTTGGCGTTTTGACATCACAAGCCAGCTACGGGCGATGCGCAATGGCACAGAGTACTATCGCCCAGACTCTCTACGTTTGGACTGGAAATCCTCATTACCCCCCATACGGCCGCTGTTTTTTGGGGGCACAAGGATTGAAGTGCTCCATGCGTCTGCCATCGCAGGAGCTCGACATCTGCAACGTCGTGTGCAAAGTCATGAAAACATTGGTGTTCTTAATTCTGCTTCGCCAACAATGCCTGGAGGCGATTTCCTTGATGGTGGGAATACCCACGAGGCGTCACTTTGTCGTTCTTCGACGTTATATGGATCCCTCAACTCGTCTTCGTCCAAGCCCTTTTATAACGATCACTCATCCAGCATTCCGTACCACTCTAATGCTCTGATATTTTCCCCGAATGTCGTCCTGTTCCGCAACGACAAGGATGTCTCCGAACACCCTCTCGAAATTGATGTTGTCAGCTGTTCTCCTGTAAACGCAGAGCTTGTGAGATCCGGGGCTCCTAATGCAGCAGCTGCTCTGATCAACACAAAAATCAAGCAGAGAATGCGAGACAGGATGGGAAGGATTCTTGCTCTCTTTGAGCGACGAGGTGTTAAACATGTTGTGCTTGGTGCTTTTGGGGTGGGGGCGTGCAAGAATGATATCGAGATGATTGCTGAACTTTGGGCAGATTTTTTTAGCGTCTCCAGAGGCAGATTTTCTTTTTCTTTCCAACAAGTTATCTTCGCCATCCCCAAACAACAGCAATTTGATAAATTCAGAACTGTTTTCCGCAATAAATGCCAATCTAATCCTCGTCCAGCACGGCGGAGAGTTTTATAGTTGATTCTGTATCTCAAAAAGCGACTCATTACTTTGTTGCACAATCTCTCACTTGCTTCCTTATTTCCTGTACCTGCTGCACGTCACGCGTCACATGTGTGCCCACCAAATTCAGGGCATCTAGGACCGAATCACGCGGAAAGGATCATGTTTCCTCCATCAACCACCGCTTTGAACTCGTGTCCCGAAAGCTCTGTCAACGGGAGTCATACAGAATCACATCCGGTGTATAGCTGAACGCCCTGAGATATATCATATAACACGGACCCACCACTCTATCCGAATCATTCGAGCTGTTTCCATCACCCTCTCTTCGATAATTCGATTACTCTGGCGACGATTCCGAGGTATGTGATTTGCATCAAACGTCGAGTTGTTTTCATATTGACAACCACTCAGCAATGCCCAATCTTACATCTCGATCATTGACGTCAATACCGACGTCTTCCACGGTGTCGAACGAAACGTTGCGTGAGATTGCGGCATCAACACTGGCCAAAGTCGAGGCGGGTTCATATGAGGCTGAGGATGGGGCGGTCTACGATCTTAAGGAAAGCGTCAATTACATGAAAGAACACACGACCTTCTACCCTCCAAATTCTGACCTGGGCGATTGGGCTGGTGTCACTCCAAGCACCACAACGGCAGTCACCCAGATATTGCTGGCGGAATGCTCAACATTGGAAGGAACACGAAATCTTTACGAATCCTTGCTTTTGGATCCCTCTGAGAACAAGAGAATTGGTGTTCTCAATTTTGCCTCAGCTAAGAACGCTGGTGGAGGCTTCATTAGGGGAGCTCAAGCTCAGGTTCGCCATTTTCCAACCATGATGAGATTGATCGTTTATCCACTTTTGTTCACATAGGAAGAATCGATTGCTCGGTCATCTTCGCTGTATCCCAGCTTGATAAATGAGGAAGGGGCTAAATTCTATCGAATCCACAACAAGGACCCTCGGGAAGGTTATTACAGTCACGCTATGATTTATTCTCCCAGAGTCGTCTTCTTCCGCGACGATCTGGGAAATTGGAAAAGTCCAATCGAGGTGGACATCGTGACTAGTCCCGCCGTCAACGCTGGTGTTGTCCGCCGATATTTGCGTGAAATTGGGAGTGCGGACGAGAGTAAATTGGATGCGGCGATGAAGGAGCGGATGGCGAGGATTCTCTACCTCTTCGAGAAACAAGGGATGAGGAACCTGGTTCTTGGAAGCTTTGGAACTGGTGTTTTCAGAAACAGGGTTGAACTCGTCGCCAGTATCTGGACCGAGCTTTTAATCGGGGAGGGTGCCCGATTTAAACACTCGTTTGATCATGTGATCTTTGCGATATTAGGCCACCAGACTTTCAAGACTTTCGAGACGATCTTCGGCGAGGCATCCGCAGTAAAGGTGGATGCGGTGATAGGGTGATTTTATGGTCTCAACGTTTTTAGTTCCGTGCGTCTTCTTTGTAATTGTAATGCAAATGCCTGAATCTGCTTGTGTGGACTACCATCACATTGTCGCACAGCGCATGTTTGTTGAACTTAACCCCAAGACCACAACTAGATCGGGCACCTCAGTCGCCACCAAAGGCATCTCAGCGACTCCAAACTATCAGCGTAGACATTGATACACTGAAATTCTTCTAAAGGACGGTCACTGCTTTATAGGCGACTAGTTCCTGGTCCTGCAGTTTCAGGATATTTCGGGGCTCAACCTTTACACACATTCACGCGTCGTGAAAGAAACACTCCCTCTGGCTCCACTATTTCTCCTCGTACGTGACAGAATATTAAGGTCGTCTGGCAAAATCCCTCTCAAATCAAGTATAGATTTTGAGCGGATTTTACATTCTCCGTGAGTACTCCTTCCTCTACGTTTATACCTTGCCTTGTTTTCCAATTCCAGTAAATGAAAGGACATCTTTCAATTGCCGCGCCCACGATGTCCGAGGAATGGATCTTGACTTCAATATCCTGCAACGCGTCGGGAGCCACAAGTCCTACGTGATTTTGCCATCCGAAACTTTATGGAGTGCTCTCCGAGGCTTCCTCTAGTCGGCCGTATTGTATTATCCACTCCACGCATTCTTCCTCGTAGACGCCCCGCGCCCCGTGGGCTTCCAAGAAGCCACGCGCACACCATACTGGGTCTGAAGACCATCGTCAAGGTATCTCAAACAAGGGAGAAGCTGCGTCTACTCACAGAATTGGTTCCTCACTTCAAGCCACGGGTACTGGAAGACCGCCAACAGGCCTTGCCCTGAGGCAGGTTTAGCGCTGACCACGAAGATCAATGTGAGAAGGGCAGCACCGAGCCCTCAGCCCGATCTCGGGAAACAACATGCGGGCATCTCTGGGCATCTCCAAAATAACTCTTGCACAAGCCGTCACGCCTCGAGGATAATATATACAAGACACAAAAACTTTCGGCTTATCAGATGAGTAGGTTGGCACGCTTTTCTGGGCGACTCGCCTCTTTTTTTTCTTTCCCAGTGATGTATACAGAGTCCAGATGCAGAACGTTCAATAGTCTCAGTTGGCCGCCTTACGGCCCCTTGGACTATTGTAGACAACAATACCGCTTCCTTTACCTTTTTAACGCAACGTGCCATCCCACGGATTCGAAATCGCTCCAAAGACATGGTTCTAAACGGCGGCTTGATGCCTTTATCGGGGTCCATTTAGCGCCCAACGCCTTGCTGTAACCTTATAATGGTATCAAGATGCGCAGGGTGTCGATTTGTTGAACTTTGCGGTGCCGAACACAACGAGTCTTAAAAAGCGCTAAAATTACCACATCGACCCCCCACAGTTCACCGTTCTTTACCCTCCAACTACTCGAGTCAATAACCGTCGTTATCATGCCAGCGAACAACAACGACACTGACTTGCAGCGCCTCCAACCGCACCATACTTACTATATTATGGGAGGAGACCTACATTTCCTGGTGAGTAAACTTGAGCAGAACATCGGGTTTATATCACTAAATATGCCATTCAGGTAGAAAAGACCTTATTTCGCGTCCATAGCTACTTCTTTATACGTGATTCGGTCAAATTCAACAAAATCTTGCAACCTTCAGCCACGGCGGGCCAATTTCGCGAAGGAAGCGAGAGCAACCCTATCGTAATCCCAGATATCTCGCCCGATGATTTCGCCACGTTCCTCTGGGTGTTTTATAACCCGTGCGTTGTTTTGTTCCATTTGCCGACTTCGTCCTAGTTTGGCCCTGACATAATTTTTGTTCGTAGTAAGTACACCTCGTACGACCACGCACCGGTCGAGTCTTGGGTACTTATCCTTAAGCTTGCCCACAAGTGGGAGTTTGTCGCAGTCAAGGATTGCGCGGCGCGGCAGCTGGAGACCAAAACTGACATCAGTGTTGCAGAACGGCTCCGCCTGTACCAGGAGGTGGAAGTCGACAGCGATAAGTACATCGTTCCTTTATTCAAGGCGTTGTGCAAGCGAGACATCCCCCTCACGTTGGAGGAGTCCAAACTCCTCGGCATTGAGACGGTATATCTGATTAGCACTGCTCGGGAGAAACTGCGCGCCGTTCCTTCTGATGGAGGAAAGAGCCCCCTACCGCGCGACCTTGAAGATGAGGACGTCACTAGAACCATTTTGAATCTCCTCGATCCAAAGGCGGCCAACGACAATCAGAACGGCCTTCCCTCCAGAAGCGGTTCGGTGAAGTTTATCTTCATTTCTTGTCACGTTTACTGATTCTGATGTTTAGATACTAAGAAACGTCGCAACGGGACTTCCGCTTCGAAGGACACACAGGATTCAACCTCCAAGACCGGTGGTAACTCCTAATTTCGATAGCCTGTCGTTGAGCACGGCGCAGGAGCCGAAGCGAGGTATTTTTTCTGTGTGTCCCTTGAGATCACGCCATAACGCTGATAGACAATTTACCAAAGCGCAAGACATCTTTAAAGCAAAAGTTTGTGGAGACGTTGAGCGCGATGAAGAGGCGAGGTTGAGAGTGTCATCAGATGGGTGCTTTTTGGGGTTGACTATCGCGCGTTCGGATTCTCCGTGTTTCCCTGGCGCTTGGCGATAATTTTCTTGGACTGTCAACGGTATGATGTATTTGTGATAAAAAAAATCTTATTGGAGCGCACTGTAAAGGAGTTTGTGATCGGTAAAGCGGTGTTCAATTATCGATAGGCTCGAGCCTTGCTCGAGGCTTGGAAGAACAGTCGGGGAACGGGCCGAGTCGGACAATGGCACGTTAGATGTAAACACATGTAAACTTATATTCCACATCCACACCATGATGTGCTCGCAGCTCGGCCTACGATATCAGCTTCATAAATTAAGTCTGATGCATCTGGTTAATGGGTGGCTCGGAGAACGGGAGTTATGTGCTTGATAACAGAGGTAAGTGGCACCCTGTAATGCCGTGAACCTCAAGCCTCATGTTCGATCGGAACAACAAGGTATATAACTGTGAAGAGCATCGAAACGTGTTGCATACGCGTGCACATTGTTTGCTCTGGACTCAAAAGCTGAGGCGCTTCGCCGATATTTTCTTCACGAACCCCCCTCTTTCTGTTTTCCTTCCCTCGCCCAGCAAGCTGAACTTTTGATGCCTCCAAGTCCTAACGATGCCTTTTTGGCGGTCAGCCGTCATCCTACCTACTACATCCAAGGAGCGGATCTATCATTCCTCGTGAGTGAGAAGGTTGCAAGACCTTTATATTATTTTGACGTGGCACCTCCCCAGGTCGAACACATCCAGTTTCGAGTTCATCGATACTTTTTTGAGAGAGAATCTCTCTACTTCCGAAACTATCTGACGGTTCCAGCTTCGCCTGGTGCCGTCCGTACAGGAGTAAACGATTCAAATGCCGTTATTCTCGAGGACGTCAAGGCCGCCGAATTCGAATTGTTTTTGTGGGTGTTCTATAACCCGTAAGAATCTTTCTGTTACAAGGTTTTCATCGCCAATAACAATTGCCACTACAGAAAGTACTCGCTGTATGATCGACCTGTAGCAGAATGGGAAATCATACTGAAACTTGCTCATCAATGGGATTTCCCTGAGGTCAAGAACCTCGCAGTGCGCGAGCTTGAAAAGCTCATCTTTCCCGATCTCGACCGCATCGCCACATATCAAGCCAATGCCGTTGATCGCAAGCTTCTTATTCCATACTATGCTAGGCTCTGCGAACGTGAAGAGCCCTTGACCCTACCAGAGGGTATGAAGCTTGGCATGGAAACCGCGCTGCTCATTGCCCGTGCCCGCGAGCACGCCAGAGGAAGTGTCTCCCCAACTGGTGCACGAAGCCCAACGTCAGCGCATGTTCACGGGAACGAATTGCATACCATCGTTTGCGACCTCTTCGCGATCGAACCTCCATCCGAGACCCCAACTGGTGATGAACCGACGACTCTTCTGCCAGGTGGATTGGTGACCACCGCCTTATAATGTTTCCTTCTTGTCTTACTGATTCCGCTGACAGGAACCCCCAGTGCCAGCCAAGCCAACGGCGCCTCAGTCTCAGCCAACGGCTCCAGTCACCCCAGTCACCAAGAAAGCCCCAAAGTCAACGGGGAAAGCAAAGAAAAAGGGTCAAAAGAAAACGGAGACACCTCCAACCCCAACGACGAACACAGCACCCTCCTTTCTCCAAGAGGGGGAAGATCAGGTGGCAACAACAGAGGTGGCAGAGGCGGGAGAGGCAAAGGTGGGAACTGAGGAAGCGTCGTTGGTTGACGTCGGGGAACAGGGGGGTGAGAATGGGGTGATGGATGGGGAAGTGGAGAAGAGCGAGGTGAAGACCGATGAGGCAAAGGGTGAGAGCGCGGATGTTTTGGAGAGCGGTGCTACTTCGGACGGGGATATGTGGGGAGAGGGGGAGAGCAAAGCTGTTGGTGATACGGTGGTGGCGGATACGACCCATGCTGAGAACGGAGAGGCGAAAGCGACTGATGATGGGCAGCCGAAGGTAGAGGGGAGTGGAGATACAACAAAAATTGACGTGGACCCGAACGGTGCCCCTTCTGGGTTGGACGACAAAACCCCTGTTATCATCATTCCCACCACTGACTCATCCATTCCTACTACCTCGACGACGAACAACGACACCTCCTCATCATCTTCTGGCGGCGACTTGAACGTGCCTCCGACAGGAAACCCTAATGCTGGTGACAAATCGCCATCACAGTTACTCACTTCTCCTTCGACTTTTGGATTGATACCTGGATTCGAACATTTGAAGAAGGCCGCAGATGGCATCGTGAACTCGTTCAAAGACGCATCGCCTTGGGGTGATGGTGATGACTCTGATCTTTCGACCTAGGTTTTTCCTTTCTTTGAACACTTCTTGAAACATACTACCACTCTTGTATTGGTAACACGACACAGTCATGCTTGTACATAGGACGGACTATTCACCCAATCACTGACTAACCATATACCCAAAGCTTTTTCTTGTTTTTTTTTTTTTCGTTCCCTTCTCTCGACCGCATCTGAAAAATATGTGTAAATTACAAGGTGACTTTATTGTAAGGTGACAGGTGCGGAACCTTGGAAGGATTTGGCACTTGCAGCATATATGTTGGTGACGGGGGATGGAGGCTACTACTTGGCTACTAGTAGTAGTAATGGCAGTAGATATCGATCCGCCTATCAGAGCGACCGGAACATCTCAGTGTGACTTGATCACTCTCCAACTTCAACCTTATTACAGCCATGTGCGGAACATAGGGCGCGGCATGATTTTTTTTTTTTCGCCAAATAAACAAACGGATTTATGTAGTTGTAAAGTATTGTCTATGTAGCACGCTCAAAAGTCGTCCATTCAGCTTGAAATTAGATTCATTCAACGCCGATTTCAAATCTGCACATGTCGATGTGCCCATGTTCCATCGACCGCAAGAAATAATCACTGAATTGTCGGAAACGATCATCTGCGACGTTCGATACACTATGCTGTTTGAAGTGGTAATTAAATCAACGTGCAAAAAAAAAACTTGCGCGAGTAAAAAAAATAATCGGGTGGGCAGATTTCGGTCTGCTGTTCTCAGTTAGGGAGACTAGGTACATTGTTGTGTTCCTGATACGTTCAAGCTGTCGCAGTACTGCTCAGTTCCGTAGAATCTGACATGTTTGTAGATGTCACGGTCGCAGCTTCAACGTTGAGAACACAGCCACGAAAACTCTGTATCGTACTTGACTACAACTGCCCTAGGGAAAGAAGTCTCTCCAGTTCTACAATTCCCTCCTCAATGTAGTTTTTGGGCCCGGTGAGTGCATCAGCTCTGGCACACACAAAGTCAACGAATGCTTTCCCACAGCTCGGTGTTATCCCCGTCAAATCCAACTTCTTCACGGTGTCTATCACGCCATCTGGGAAGTCCGTGGCCCAGAGTGCCGATGGCTGTAGAATGCCCCTTCCAATTCGACTCCACCACATTATCTTCCAGATCTTGAGACAGGAAACATGTTGCTTCTCATTGCAATCATTCGAAAGCCCTGGCAGAGCATCAACTGCAGGTGCATGGTAGGCGATTATCAACCGTTCCTGAGATATTGCCTCTTTAACCTTTGCCAAGACTCCGAATATTGGCAGGCCAATGTGATGGATGTCGAGGTTGGACAAACTAGATAACTTCGTGGAGAGACGGCAGAGTGAGAGGAAAGCTGGCCGAATGAAGGATGGGATGTCGTAGAGACGTGCAAGTCGCAGAGAAGAGCTGAACAGAATTGTGCAAGGTAGGAGGACGAGACTGAGACAGGATCCAAAGTTCGAACACATTCAACGGAGTCAGACACGCCAAACAAAGCAAGCTTGACTCGTGGTACCGTATTGAACTATGTTCTATGATATCCAATGCGGCTATGGTGTAACGGTCTAATGGGCTGCGTTCTGAGTATAACATGTGGTGTGCCTACTTCCGGAAGCCACAAGTTCAATCCTATCCCAAGCCCAACCTTTTCAAAAGGTTCAATACCTCAAGCCCATTTGAACAAAGTCTATGTACTTTTTTAGCCCTCACTTTCTTAAGAAATTATAAGGAACGCAAAGGAAAGTACTACCAAAAGGCTTACACCCATATCTAACATGCCTTCTTTTTTTCTGCTCGTGTTTTTTTTTCTTGCTCGCGCAAAGCGTTTTTTTTTCGCGTCGATTTATTTACCACTTCTAACAGCATAATACACAGCATCCACAACTCAACGTTCCCCCTCCGCCCGTTGCGTCTTTTGGGCAGCTCAGACCTTCAGGTCAAGTTTCCGGAGGAGGGGGAATTATTGTAGGCTTATTGGTGCTTTATCCTGCTTGATCAATGTTTCCAGAAGGCCAGACGTGCCCGTCCCATTCATGCCCTGCAACCCGTGACATGATTTCGGTGGATTGAAGGGGGAGGCAGCTTGACGAATGTATATAAAAGTCAACGGGCAGACAGGGCGGACGAGAATTGAGGCTGGAGGCTGCCACGTCAACGTCGTTCTTGCAGTTTTGTCATGTACATAATTACACATTCATTCTCTCCTCGCAGTGGAAATTTATATACTCTCAGATGCAGATTCAAAATCTGCGTCGAATGGTTCTATTTTCAAGCTGAATGGACAACTTTTGAGCGTGCTACATAGACAATACTTTACAACTACATAAATCCGTTTGTTTATTTGGCGAAAAAAAAAAAATCATGCCGCGCCCTATGTTCCGCACATGGCTGTAATTATTATCGATCCTTATCGATGGAGACGCCTAGAGACGCCCAATTTCTTATTCTTCTAGTTTAAGTTACATGTTAATTTTTCCTATCATCGGGATCTCTTTCGACTTTGGCGCCTCGATTGACATGGACCTAAAATCCCAGATGTCCGCTGGCGTTGCGAAGGGACAAAATTTACAGGTTGAGAAAGAACGGAGCTGCATGGGTCTGGGCATCCTCATCCAGATGGCAGACTTTCAGCTCTTCCTTGAATACCTTTTCGATGTAACCTGCGTATTCATAAAGTTGGCGCCGTTGGTGTAAGATGGCCATATGCACCGCAATGCAACCACTACACCAAAAGGTCGTATAAGTGAAAGATTACTCTTTCACCTACCGGTGCATATATAAGGTAGTGTAGACAGCTGTATTATCTAATACAGCCTTACAGTTGGCTGACCGCTCCATCTCGAATTTGATATAGACGGATCGCCGTAACCAACCCAATCTTCTCCGCCTCGTCCAGCGTAATTGGCATAGCTCTGGTTGCCAAGTTCAAGCACCCCGACCTAAACCAATCCGAAATCCCGTATCTCTGGCCGAGCATGACCTTACTAACTGGATCCATGCCCTTTGCAGCCATCTCCTTGATCGCCAGTTTTCGCAAAACACTGAATTCCCACATGGTAGCCAATCCAAGAATCGACACCCATTCATCGAATGAAATGTTGAAATAGGAGAAAGGAATTTGTCTATTGGCATCGTCGTGGCCTACGGTTAAGCCTTGTAAGCTACGATCGACTGGAGACTCACAATGGGTACAAGACCTTCAAGAGGGCCTGGAAGTCGGCTTTCTTGACTCCTTGCAATTTAAACGGGTAGTTCTCGTTACAACCCTCTACCGGCTTATCATTTCCAGGGGGTAAGGTGAAAGTCGTTGCGAAAACGGCCGAATTTTCAGAGAAGTGATGCCTTGGAACTTTGAAGAGGCTGTCTTCCACCTTGGAAGAAATTCCACCTTCGATTATCTCCTTAGTACATTAAAAGAGACCAAAAAATCACCTGAAACACGACATGCTCCAAATAATACATTTTGTCTTTCGAGATAGTCGGCAATGTTTCTGGTGCATCATGCGTCGACGTAGTAGACATTGTGGTGGTGTCCACAGCAAGTGCAGTAAGTGCGGCATTTGGAACGCTAGTGCGACTCTCACGCTGCGGTTAATACTTTGAAGTCCTCTGAGGCCAATCTGAGGCGGTGGTTGCCGTCGAAGTTCCGTCCGGACGAATTTGAACCCTTGCAATAGCATCTTTAGGGATTGTCAAAATATATTCTTGCCTAAGCGTACGAGATATCTCTGCAACATGAATTCACTGCTGTTCCCGTCATGATGCCCCATAACCCCGTTCATCTGCCTCCACATCTGCAAGCTCCTGCGCGAAAGTCGTCCGAATGGTCTTTTCATAATCGAGCGGAGAATAATCAGGGCGTCCGTAGGCCTTTTCCCTCACACCATAGATAAATATGGTTGTAAGATAGCCAATGATTTTTGCTTCATCGTCAGAGCCTGAGATCTTCTCGGTACGTCTGGCAAGTTGCTCGTATCCGGAGAGCAACCAGCTAAAAACCCTGTATTTTTTTCCCAACCGAATTTTCTCAACGACGTCGTCGCATATGGTCATTATCTTTGCTGTGGCCAGCCTCCTGAATTCCACAAAGTACCATCTGGTAGAAAGGTCCAAAACAAAGACCCATTCGGTGCATGACAAAGTCTGACTGCGCGCAATTTTTCTGATGGTGGTCATTGGTCAAACTCGAGGACGGATCCGAGATCGAATAAAAAAAACATTAACTCACAAGGGGTACAAAATCTTCATCAAATTCTCAAAGTCAACCTTCGTCATGCCTGGGAGGAATATTGGACTCTCTTCACTATACCCTTCGGCATTCAAGACCTCCTCCTGGGGCTGGTCCAAGCTGACAGGGAATATTGCAGCACTTCTGACGAAGTGATATTTTGGTACTTTGAAGAGGCATCCTTCAACCTGCCACACAACAATGATAATCTTCATCGCACCACTATAGTAAAGTAAACCATCGCCACATACGGAAAAAATTATCGTATCAAGAAAATAGTCAGGATGTTTAATGGAAGGCATGGACTGAGGGCCTGGGATGGTTTAGTCCAAGAAGATCGTTGACCTTATTCACAATGACACTTTCACCACGAGGACGAACATGAGGTGAAAGCTGAGTATTCATTTATTTTAAAACCNGAA
>NW_001889942.1:9605-10608 GCF_000143565.1 Laccaria bicolor S238N-H82 | reverse complement strand
TGAGGATGGGGCGGTCTACGATCTTAAGGAAAGCGTCAATTACATGAAAGAACACACGACCTTCTACCCTCCAAATTCTGACCTGGGCGATTGGGCTGGTGTCACTCCAAGCACCACAACGGCAGTCACCCAGATATTGCTGGCGGAATGCTCAACATTGGAAGGAACACGAAATCTTTACGAATCCTTGCTTTTGGATCCCTCTGAGAACAAGAGAATTGGTGTTCTCAATTTTGCCTCAGCTAAGAACGCTGGTGGAGGCTTCATTAGGGGAGCTCAAGCTCAGGTTCGCCATTTTCCAACCATGATGAGATTGATCGTTTATCCACTTTTGTTCACATAGGAAGAATCGATTGCTCGGTCATCTTCGCTGTATCCCAGCTTGATAAATGAGGAAGGGGCTAAATTCTATCGAATCCACAACAAGGACCCTCGGGAAGGTTATTACAGTCACGCTATGATTTATTCTCCCAGAGTCGTCTTCTTCCGCGACGATCTGGGAAATTGGAAAAGTCCAATCGAGGTGGACATCGTGACTAGTCCCGCCGTCAACGCTGGTGTTGTCCGCCGATATTTGCGTGAAATTGGGAGTGCGGACGAGAGTAAATTGGATGCGGCGATGAAGGAGCGGATGGCGAGGATTCTCTACCTCTTCGAGAAACAAGGGATGAGGAACCTGGTTCTTGGAAGCTTTGGAACTGGTGTTTTCAGAAACAGGGTTGAACTCGTCGCCAGTATCTGGACCGAGCTTTTAATCGGGGAGGGTGCCCGATTTAAACACTCGTTTGATCATGTGATCTTTGCGATATTAGGCCACCAGACTTTCAAGACTTTCGAGACGATCTTCGGCGAGGCATCCGCAGTAAAGGTGGATGCGGTGATAGGGTGATTTTATGGTCTCAACGTTTTTAGTTCCGTGCGTCTTCTTTTGTATTGTAATGCAAATGCCTGAATCTGCTTGTGTGGACTACCATCACATTGTCGCACAGCGCATGTTTGTTGA
>NW_001889942.1:4763-6273 GCF_000143565.1 Laccaria bicolor S238N-H82 | reverse complement strand
ACTTTATTGTAAGGTGACAGGTGCGGAACCTTGGAAGGATTTGGCACTTGCAGCATATATGTTGGTGACGGGGGATGGAGGCTACTACTTGGCTACTAGTAGTAGTAATGGCAGTAGATATCGATCCGCCTATCAGAGCGACCGGAACATCTCAGTGTGACTTGATCACTCTCCAACTTCAACCTTATTACAGCCATGTGCGGAACATAGGGCGCGGCATGATTTTTTTTTTTTCGCCAAATAAACAAACGGATTTATGTAGTTGTAAAGTATTGTCTATGTAGCACGCTCAAAAGTCGTCCATTCAGCTTGAAATTAGATTCATTCAACGCCGATTTCAAATCTGCACATGTCGATGTGCCCATGTTCCATCGACCGCAAGAAATAATCACTGAATTGTCGGAAACGATCATCTGCGACGTTCGATACACTATGCTGTTTGAAGTGGTAATTAAATCAACGTGCAAAAAAAAAACTTGCGCGAGTAAAAAAAATAATCGGGTGGGCAGATTTCGGTCTGCTGTTCTCAGTTAGGGAGACTAGGTACATTGTTGTGTTCCTGATACGTTCAAGCTGTCGCAGTACTGCTCAGTTCCGTAGAATCTGACATGTTTGTAGATGTCACGGTCGCAGCTTCAACGTTGAGAACACAGCCACGAAAACTCTGTATCGTACTTGACTACAACTGCCCTAGGGAAAGAAGTCTCTCCAGTTCTACAATTCCCTCCTCAATGTAGTTTTTGGGCCCGGTGAGTGCATCAGCTCTGGCACACACAAAGTCAACGAATGCTTTCCCACAGCTCGGTGTTATCCCCGTCAAATCCAACTTCTTCACGGTGTCTATCACGCCATCTGGGAAGTCCGTGGCCCAGAGTGCCGATGGCTGTAGAATGCCCCTTCCAATTCGACTCCACCACATTATCTTCCAGATCTTGAGACAGGAAACATGTTGCTTCTCATTGCAATCATTCGAAAGCCCTGGCAGAGCATCAACTGCAGGTGCATGGTAGGCGATTATCAACCGTTCCTGAGATATTGCCTCTTTAACCTTTGCCAAGACTCCGAATATTGGCAGGCCAATGTGATGGATGTCGAGGTTGGACAAACTAGATAACTTCGTGGAGAGACGGCAGAGTGAGAGGAAAGCTGGCCGAATGAAGGATGGGATGTCGTAGAGACGTGCAAGTCGCAGAGAAGAGCTGAACAGAATTGTGCAAGGTAGGAGGACGAGACTGAGACAGGATCCAAAGTTCGAACACATTCAACGGAGTCAGACACGCCAAACAAAGCAAGCTTGACTCGTGGTACCGTATTGAACTATGTTCTATGATATCCAATGCGGCTATGGTGTAACGGTCTAATGNGCTGCGTTCTGAGTATAACATGTGGTGTGCCTACTTCCGGAAGCCACAAGTTCAATCCTATCCCAAGCCCAACCTTTTCAAAAGGTCAATACCTCAAGCCCATTTGAACAAAGTCTATGTACTTTTTTAGCCCTCACTTTCTTAAG
>NW_001889942.1:0-1245 GCF_000143565.1 Laccaria bicolor S238N-H82 | reverse complement strand
CAAACAATGAAATAATAAGTTATGAAAAGGTGCAGGCAATGGAATGAAATAGGACTGGCAAAGAATGAAAAAAAAATTATGAAAAAGCGCAGGCAAAAGAATGAAATGATACTGGCAAAGAATGAAAAGAAAAGAAATAAAGTTGGCAAAGAATGAAAAAGTTATGAAAAAGCACAGGCAAAAGAATGAAATGCATTTCATTGCCAAGGAGAAATGAAAAATGTGGTGGGTAGGAATGAAATAGCTGCAAAGCAAGAATGAAATAGCCTAGGCATTTCATTTCATATTTCACTTGGGGGGATTGAAAAGACTGTGCAGGCAAATGCCCAGGTTTTATCATAAAAGTGGTAGGTACCACTCAGGGAACAGACCAGATGACCAAGGTTGTCGTATTCTCCGCTGTATCCCAACATCAACTTCCTCCCCTCTAGAAGTACAAGAAAACCATCCTGCACTAGCGAAGGTCGAGCGTGTGATGGCTAAGGTTCGTCATCGTGTTCTGTGAGACCGTCAATATGTTTTGCATTTGTCTGTAAGATAGGATATGCATGTTAGCTTGCCCTATCAAAATACAAAGCGAAGAGGAGGAAAGACACACCCAAAACGTCCTGCTGGACAGCGGACTCAGTCCTGCACCAGCAAATGTCGAGCGCGTGATGACTACGGTTCGTTTTCCATGTCGGTGAGCGAGCGAGCAAGCACAGACTGCATTGGGATTTGGCGAGGGCAGGTTGGACACCACTCAGTTATGATAAACGTTGAAAAGAAAAACCGATGGTGAAAATTTCAACATTGTCACATGTCGTCGGACTTCGAATGCACTTAGGAATAATTTCTAAGTAGCGTGTTTGAGCATCCCGATGGCTTTTGTGAGCGCGGGCACTTACGACTTACTGACGTGAGTGACTTGAATCCCCACTTGGACTCACTTCGAGTTTGAAAGGAAGTTGTGGCTGTAACATCAAGTGCCGAAGTGATTCAAGTGAGATCACAAGCGATGTAAGCCCAACAAGTGAAGTGTAGTTTTCCTGATGAGCAGTCGAACCTCGTCAAATTTCCACAAGGTCGATAGCTTGAGCACGGAGATCCATTCAGCTCTTGTGAGTGACAATATTGCAGAAATTTGGCTACAGTGATGGGTCAAGGAAACTATACGGAAATAAGAATTGAGACGCACAGAGGGTACAGAATTTTAAGAAAATTTTGAAAGTCAGTTTTTGTGATGTCGCTCGGCAGAGCGACGGT
>NW_001889943.1:223203-225551 GCF_000143565.1 Laccaria bicolor S238N-H82 | reverse complement strand
AGATTTTGATGAGGTGCGCACAGAGAAGAGGGTAGTTGTGCAGGAACAGGGTCAAGGCCAGTGTTCTATCGCAGGTATGGACGTCAATTCTTCCGGGGGTCAATTCCTGCTAATATCTCTGCCGTTTTAGGCCATTTCCATTTGGTCAAGCCAAAGATCGACCAAGACACTTTCAACGCCCGACGTACTCGACTCAGTACGGCGCTTCAAATCACCTTGGGCCACCTCCAGTATTGAGACCACTGGGAATCTTCTTGTAAGTCCTCTTTCTTTGGGTACGGCTCCAACTTGAACATTTCTGGCTTTCGACGACGAGCTTATCACATTATCGTTTTGCAGGATCAATGACGTGGCAACTCTGAGGCGTCGAGTTTACACAAATGAGCACACCGTCCTGTAGGTGATGAACAAACGCCTGCTTCGAATGTCAGTGCGAAGGATGATGTGCTTGCCCGTGCCAACCCCTCTGGCCGTCTGGTGTTCCGTGATTCGTGCCGATGTTTTCCTTGGGTCCTCCCCACTTAGATTCCAGCACTCCACCAACGGCTCTCCTTAACGACAGCTATCCAGCGCAGTGCTTCCAAGCCCAGCCAAAAAACATCACAACTTACGATCACCGACGGAATGGGCCTGTGCTGAAGGAAACCAAGGTCATCCTGGTGACCCCCATCATTTATCATCTGTTACAACGTATGAAACACAACGCGCACTCCTACGGATTCGTGAGGAGGATGGTAGCGAGAGGGGCGAGAAGGAATGTGAGGGACGATGGATGACAGGAGATAGAGCCAGAATGACGTGTAGCGTGATAGGGTGGGTAGGTCCTACTTGGGAAAGACCCAGCTAGGTGTGCTCGCCTTTGCGATTTAATGTTCGTTTTAGCTTGTCTCCATAGCGAATCCACTGCCCTTGTGAATATTTGACATGAAATGTTGTCTCTTCGTCGCCTTGAGTCCGCTGAAAGTCATTGTTTTCCCTTTCTCGCACTTCTCTGTTGACCACCATTTTTTCTGGCGCTTCCAGGTGCTTCGACTTGGCGCCCACTGCGCGTTAAATGTCAGCTGACCCCTGGACCGGCGTGCGCCGCACAGCATCGACGCTCTCTTCTGAACCACGATGTCTGATCTTGATCGCCCCCGCAAAAATCATTTGAAAGGAGAGTCCAAGAAATTACCTGATCGCCTCATGGACGCAAATCACCCACATGATGAACGCCCTGGCGGTTTGAGGTGGGAGTTCATGACCCCCACGCCCGCAGATGGCATCCTGACGAGATCTTGTTTACAAGGGCGCCTGAAGTTACGGGAGAGGGTTCCTCTATGGTGCGTTTATAATGTGTAAACAAATTCATTCGCTCATTTCCTTTGTCTCCGGGAATCCCAGAATGTCTTGCAGGGAGCGCACAACTTTGAAATAAGGGATTCAATATTCTATATCGCTAAAAATGTGTGTCCTTTGATCCGAACAGCATTGATCGTTTGAAATATTGACTGAAATTTTTGTCAAGATGGAGGTTCATGAACATCGGGGTCAAGGTGAGATAAACTTTCCCAACGGAACATAGCTCTAAGCTTCGTGGCGCTCATATACCCACAGATTCCATCGAAAAGCTCAATCACGAAATGACGTCATATAAAACTCGACAGTCGTCTTACGGCGACCCCACCGGCTGCATGCAAGGGACCCGCGTAAACGTCCTCGAACAGTTGGACACTTGGGCCTCGGACATCAATAGCAGCAGGGTATATTGGATGGTAGGTATGGCGGGAATCGGAAAATCGACCATCGCGCACACATTCTGTGAGCATCTCGAGGCGAAAAACATTCTTGGTGGCAGTTTCTTTGCTTCTCGAGCATCGGAGAAAACTAGGAACGCACGCCTTATTATTCCTGTTATTGCACACTCGCTGGCGAGAGCTTCACCTGCTATCAAATTTGAGGTTGTTAAGGCCATTGAGGACGACCCTACTCTGGCAGAACCAACATATTCTAACATGAAGGAGCAGTTCAAGCGGCTGGTTTATAATCCTGTTCGAACGACCATCGGCCCGGTCGTGGTGGATAAAGTTGTTGTTATTGATGCCGCTGATGAATGCGCCAACCTTGAAGTCGTCGCGCTGTTCATTAAACTTGTTCTTGAATGGGCGTCGAANATTCCGCTCAAGATATTCCTAGCCAGCCGAGATGAGAATCGGATTCGCACTGCCTTCAGGTCTACTAGTGATAGCATTCGAGGGTACTTCTATCTCCATGACATCGAGAAGGATGTAGTCCAGAACGATATCCGGATATATCTCAGGACATCATTGGCCGGCATCAAGAATGATGAACTGTCCAGTCTCGTCACA
>NW_001889943.1:214512-223153 GCF_000143565.1 Laccaria bicolor S238N-H82 | reverse complement strand
CTCCGCCGAATGACTCAAAACCCGAACTATTACAACCTGCACAATGTCAGCCATCAGCATCTGTCCGACCACCTTTCAGAACTTGTTGAGAACACTTTGAGTGATCTCGTGAATTCAAAGTGTATCGCAATTGGTAGGTTTCTTCCCTTTTTTCCTGCTAATCTGTCTGATCCTTTCTTCAGAGGACGAAATGGACGTGTCGGCGCTCAATCTTGGAATGATCGCTGCCTATTACAATATCTCATGTGAGTGCCTATCACTTGGAAGTCACCCAATGGCTTATCCGCTTATTAGATGTGACGGTCGAGGTGTACACATTGTCCCTCAAGGAGCGTACGAAGTTGAAAGGCCTTCTCGAGGTTGTATCGTCATCGGCCGAATTTGAAACTATCCCGATCCGGAGACACGAAGATGCTCTTCTTCGTCGTATCTACGACCGCGTCCCAGTCAAACTAGAGCGGGCCGACTTCGAGGCCCCCCACTTCAAAACGTTCCTGCTCCTTCAAGCTCACTTCTCACGGTTGCAATTGCCGCCTGATCTGGCTGCTGACCAGGTTCTCGTCCTGGAGAAAGTACTCAATCTTTTGTCGGCCAGCGTCGATGTGATGTCGTCTAGCGCTTGGCTAAGCGCTCTGGGTGCAATGGATCTATCCCAGATGTGTGTACAAGCCATGTGGGAGACGGATTCGCCTCTGAAACAGATCCCTCACTTTGAGACTGAGGTAAGCAAATTCACGCTGTAAGAGAGTCATTCGCTCACAGGTCATGATCGCTTCAGGTAATCAAGCGTTGTAAGGACGCCGGTGTCGACTCCGTCTATGACATCATGGAGCTCGAGGACGATCGTAGAAACGAGTTGCTCCAGATGACGCCCGCCCAAATGTAAGAATCACAAACTTTTCCTTACGATCGAATCTCACATCATTTCAGGCGAGATGTCGCAACCTTTGTCAACTCCTACCCCACTCTGGACATCTCTCACGAGCTCGTCAAAGGAGAATACACCGCAGGCGCGCCAATCATCCTCCAGGTATCGCTGGCACGTGACGCAGACGAGGAAGATGATGGTGATCAAAACGTTGTTGCACCATTCTACCCCCTGAAGAAGTTGGCGAATTGGTGGCTCGTTGTCGGAGATCCTGCCTCCCGTCAGCTCCTTGTCATTAAGCGAGTCACGGTGACGAAGAGCCTTGCCGTTAAACTTGAGTTTACGTTGCCGAAGGGCACTCACTCACTGAAGCTCTACGTCATTTGTGACTCTTACGTTGGTGCTGACCACGACATTGGTCTCGAACCCATTGAGGTGCTCGAAGGAGAGGATAGCGACAGCGATGAGGATATGGATAGCGATGAGGACGAGTAGACTTCGGGGCTTATGCATTATGATCTGTGTATTTGTATCTTTTTTGTAGTTGCTCAATAATTTCTTGTTGTTTTCGTTGAGAACGGAGCTGGTCATTGATTCATAATGCGCCACCCGTTCTCGGTATCATTGTATAGAGGTTGTTTCACGAAAATAGTCAACGCTGGTTATGGGAACCTCCCCTTCGAGGGCACTTGTTAACGCAGCGTGGAGGGTATGTGAAAGAGTGCGAAGAACAGTTGAAAGATTACATTGATAAGACTATACATTTGCGTGGTGGGACATGAAATTAGATTACACATTGTAGATCATTCAATTGGAGAGCGTGAAGAGAGGAGGTATCAACATTGTTGTTCCGTAAAGAATCCAAGACCGACTTCAAAGCCTTGAACTGATTCACCTTGTCCTTTTTCTACAAGTGTGGAATCAGAAGAACTGACGTGGGGCGCTTCTGGACGAGGACTCGCCTGGTACGTAACCACACGGCCTGACGTACTAGACACAGCGTAAAAGCGGGTTTCCTTGGGGCATGCTGTCAAGGAGCCCAATTACCATCGTCAAGACTGAACGGATTTCCTTGCCTTGTTCATCTTGATACTGAAGCTTGTAGGGCTGAATCCCGATAGCCGCCTTCGTCTTTCGGCCCTTTCCAGCCTGTTGACGGGTAAGTAACGGGGGCTAGGACGAAGACAACCTCACAATTACCGGCATCACTTTAAATTTCACGATGTCCGCGATTCCCAGTCCAACAAAGCAGACAATCTTGGGGCGGTGTGTGGCGATCTTGGCGAGGAGAGCAGGAACTCCCGCTTTTTGCTCGGCTTTGGATAGCTCGCTTTGCTACGGATGATGAGATCGGTCGGTGACTGGGAACTTTGCATGAGAGGTGCCGATACCTCAGCAGTTGGACGACCAACCAGATTCGTCTATCATTGGAGATGTGAGTATCATTGTCGCGCTTGATAGAAGGAGAGAAGGCGTACTTACCATTCCGATCGAAAACTGTTCTGGGAGAATGAAGTCTTCTTGAGGACGGAGAAGTCGTGTGGTGAAGCCTGATTCATACAGGCAGCTCCAGAAGTGGTTTGTTGGACCACCAAAGTGGTGCCCTATCTCAGCGGACGTCTGACCTGGGCTGAGAACGATCATTAGCGTGTCAAGAGTGGCAGTCCGACGAACTCACTTAATACCACAAAAAACCACTAAACGAGAATGTGAGGGGATGGTTCGAGATGTTCATGCTTTGACTGACTTACCTTCTAACCCACTCCGCAAGTGATTCCGAAGTTCCCGCAGGTGAGCGTACGTAGACGGCTCGGCATACCCCCGTTTCTGTTTCTTGGGGGAAGAGCCAGGTTCTAAACGACCGACCGATTGATTGGGACCCTCGTCAAGTGCCCACATCGACCGCTTTCTTGTCCTCAGAACCTTTACGCGAGAGCTTGAGGGTACTGGGCTGTCCGGCCCTTTTGCATGATCCTGATTTCGTGGCCTCAGGCTCTGGGTCGTTGTGGCTTTGTCGTAACCGGGCGCCTTGGATTTTTGATTTGAAAAATGGAAGTCGGAAAAGGCGAACCGAGCCAATGAGGCTTGGAAACGTTCGGAGACCTTGGAAACTTCAGGTGCTTCATGTTGCTCCGTGATTACGGAGGTTCCGGAAAGTGGGTCCTCCTCGTCTCTTGGTTTGTGTTTTGGCGCCATGAGTTTCAAGAAACGCGCCCGTGTCCCTATAGACGATCAAAGTAGTCTGTCAAGGTGGCAATCATGTCGCGTCGGAGTGAGCAAGGTGGTGGTTTGAGTTCAATGTTTGGCCTAAGGGCATCGCTTTTCACTGACCTGCACAAATTAGAAAGATTTTTACCTCCAACGTTATCAGCCCCACGCAATCTCTTGAAAATCTGATTCTCGATAAACGTTCACAAGATGATATATATTTGGTGGCCTATGGCCAACAGTGTTACGCTTGTCTGAATCTCCCAAAAAAAACTGACTTGAAGCATTCGAATGTACGATGACAATAATAATCAAAAGCATGGTTAGGCCTGGGTTAGGCCCAGGAAAGTATGCGGTTGAGCTTTTCGAACTCGCTCACTGCCATCCGAGTCCTCAGTCGCAGCCGTTAGGCAGTGCGGAAACATGTCATTAGAAGACCTCATGTGTAGGGTATGCAACTCGTTTTTTTGGTTTATAAAATTTCCGTGTTAGTTTGGAGAGTATGCAGACGAGATCGGCATCCAGCTGGTGGTTGTTAAGATGCAAAAGATGTGTGTATTGCGTAGTACATAACAAAGAGTTCGTCGACACATACCTCCTCTTGCCAGATGATCTCCCTTCCCCTCACAGAATCCAAAGACCCTATAGATCGAGCCTACATGAGACCTCTGCATGGAGAGGGGTGTCGATTACACATGAACACTGGCTGTGGAGCGGGTATAGATGGGAGGATGGCATGCACTGAAGTCTCGAAAGACACCTTAGCATGGGTGTCTGCAGTAGTAGCGAGCCAGGGTACTACTTTGTGGGTCCAGGAAACCATTTTTGGACGTCTGCAGTAGTAGGACGCGCGGGGCGTCTTTCTAGTTTGTAAAGACATGATAATGTATTAACATTGTAAGTCGGGAGCAGCAAAACCATGAGCAGAAGGAACGTACATTGGGCGGCCGATACAGTAGAGAGCTCTCTAATCTCATCTTTTTTACCCAGGGTGGCGCTTTTTCCAACCCTCGCAGAACCTTTGGCAAGTCTCCGTACGGCGGGTTTCATTGACGGTAGGTTTGCCAGCTGAAGGAACTCTTCCAGACGACGCTCCAATGTCGGGGTGCGAGGTGGTTTCCACCTCTCGAATGGAGGATGCCAGAAAAGTATGCTGAGTCCGTCACCGACCCATACACAGTTCATGTGGAGCACTGCGTTACTTGATCAAATCAAAGACGG
Source organism: Laccaria bicolor S238N-H82 (assembly GCF_000143565.1). Classification (NCBI taxonomy): domain Eukaryota; kingdom Fungi; phylum Basidiomycota; class Agaricomycetes; order Agaricales; family Hydnangiaceae; genus Laccaria; species Laccaria bicolor. Next base: position 218,856 of record NW_001889943.1, on the reverse strand, counting down.
GCCCAACGTCCAAGCTTCTCCTATAGATGTCGTCTTCTGGGTTGGAGAATCCCAGTCTGACGCCCTCTTAAACCATCCAGGCCTCATTCATGGGGAACCTGTAAACCTTGATGATGTCCATGGCGTTGAGATGAGAGGCCAGAAATGGTGATGAAGTTGAATAGACGTTGAGTATTTGAATTTATTTATGTGAATTTGTGCCTGTGACGATTCTGTGTCACTGTGGGTGACACAGAATCGTCACTTGTTTATAATTGCACCTGGCCGTTTTCCGTTAGTTACTTACCTGGCTGTGAGCAACGCCAGTGAGTACTAGGACTCGGAGGGTAGGACCATCCACCGTGTGCCCACTTTCAGATGCTTCTTTTTTCCACCACCGTCCGACGTTGCGGCCTACCAGCACCCTTGGCCAAGGAAGAAAACCGCGCTGAGGCAGTTTTGCTCTCTCTCTCAGATCGTTGAACCACGTGTGTGTTCATTGCAAATGATGTTGGCCTCGGATACATGAGAGGTGGAGCTAATGAGTAATCAAGTACTTGTCTCTCAGATTCTTCCAGTCCTCTCTGACAACTTGTATTGCCCGTCATCCAGTGCCGCTCAAGTCTTTTACTGATGCATATCGGTCACCGCCCGTAAATTCTACCTCTGCGACGCAAACTCAAACAGCATATACACTGCTCGTCAACGTTTCGATCATAGGTTGAAACATTGACGACTGGCGGACGAGTCCAGAAGATTGCATCACGTACCGTACGTCCACGCTCTACCCTTTCCCAGATCTAGTTTTCTGACATTGCATTCATTAGTACGATACCATTCCCTCGGACTCGGTTCACGCACACTAGGGATAATCGATAAGCTCCGGTCCCTACCTACGACGATGTGTTGAGGACATTGTAGCAGAAATGAGATTTTGATGAGGTGCGCACAGAGAAGAGGGTAGTTGTGCAGGAACAGGGTCAAGGCCAGTGTTCTATCGCAGGTATGGACGTCAATTCTTCCGGGGGTCAATTCCTGCTAATATCTCTGCCGTTTTAGGCCATTTCCATTTGGTCAAGCCAAAGATCGACCAAGACACTTTCAACGCCCGACGTACTCGACTCAGTACGGCGCTTCAAATCACCTTGGGCCACCTCCAGTATTGAGACCACTGGGAATCTTCTTGTAAGTCCTCTTTCTTTGGGTACGGCTCCAACTTGAACATTTCTGGCTTTCGACGACGAGCTTATCACATTATCGTTTTGCAGGATCAATGACGTGGCAACTCTGAGGCGTCGAGTTTACACAAATGAGCACACCGTCCTGTAGGTGATGAACAAACGCCTGCTTCGAATGTCAGTGCGAAGGATGATGTGCTTGCCCGTGCCAACCCCTCTGGCCGTCTGGTGTTCCGTGATTCGTGCCGATGTTTTCCTTGGGTCCTCCCCACTTAGATTCCAGCACTCCACCAACGGCTCTCCTTAACGACAGCTATCCAGCGCAGTGCTTCCAAGCCCAGCCAAAAAACATCACAACTTACGATCACCGACGGAATGGGCCTGTGCTGAAGGAAACCAAGGTCATCCTGGTGACCCCCATCATTTATCATCTGTTACAACGTATGAAACACAACGCGCACTCCTACGGATTCGTGAGGAGGATGGTAGCGAGAGGGGCGAGAAGGAATGTGAGGGACGATGGATGACAGGAGATAGAGCCAGAATGACGTGTAGCGTGATAGGGTGGGTAGGTCCTACTTGGGAAAGACCCAGCTAGGTGTGCTCGCCTTTGCGATTTAATGTTCGTTTTAGCTTGTCTCCATAGCGAATCCACTGCCCTTGTGAATATTTGACATGAAATGTTGTCTCTTCGTCGCCTTGAGTCCGCTGAAAGTCATTGTTTTCCCTTTCTCGCACTTCTCTGTTGACCACCATTTTTTCTGGCGCTTCCAGGTGCTTCGACTTGGCGCCCACTGCGCGTTAAATGTCAGCTGACCCCTGGACCGGCGTGCGCCGCACAGCATCGACGCTCTCTTCTGAACCACGATGTCTGATCTTAATCGCCCCCGCAAAAATCATTTGAAAGGAGAGTCCAAGAAATTACCTGATCGCCTCATGGACGCAAATCACCCACATGATGAACGCCCTGGCGGTTTGAGGTGGGAGTTCATGACCCCCACGCCCGCAGATGGCATCCTGACGAGATCTTGTTTACAAGGGCGCCTGAAGTTACGGGAGAGGGTTCCTCTATGGTGCGTTTATAATGTGTAAACAAATTCATTCGCTCATTTCCTTTGTCTCCGGGAATCCCAGAATGTCTTGCAGGGAGCGCACAACTTTGAAATAAGGGATTCAATATTCTATATCGCTAAAAATGTGTGTCCTTTGATCCGAACAGCATTGATCGTTTGAAATATTGATTGAAATTTTTGTCAAGATGGAGGTTCATGAACATCGGGGTCAAGGTGAGATAAACTTTCCCAACGGAACATAGCTCTAAGCTTCGTGGCGCTCATATACCCACAGATTCCATCGAAAAGCTCAATCACGAAATGACGTCATATAAAACTCGACAGTCGTCTTACGGCGACCCCACCGGCTGCATGCAAGGGACCCGCGTAAACGTCCTCGAACAGTTGGACACTTGGGCCTCGGACATCAATAGCAGCAGGGTATATTGGATGGTAGGTATGGCGGGAATCGGAAAATCGACCATCGCGCACACATTCTGTGAGCATCTCGAGGCGAAAAACATTCTTGGTGGCAGTTTCTTTGCTTCTCGAGCATCGGAGAAAACTAGGAACGCACGCCTTATTATTCCTGTTATTGCACACTCGCTGGCGAGAGCTTCACCTGCTATCAAATTTGAGGTTGTTAAGGCCATTGAGGACGACCCTACTCTGGCAGAACCAACATATTCTAACATGAAGGAGCAGTTCAAGCGGCTGGTTTATAATCCTGTTCGAACGACCATCGGCCCGGTCGTGGTGGATAAAGTTGTTGTTATTGATGCCGCTGATGAATGCGCCAACCTTGAAGTCGTCGCGCTGTTCATTAAACTTGTTCTTGAATGGGCGTCGAAAATTCCGCTCAAGATATTCCTAGCCAGCCGAGATGAGAATCGGATTCGCACTGCCTTCAGGTCTACTAGTGATAGCATTCGAGGGTACTTCTATCTCCATGACATCGAGAAGGATGTAGTCCAGAACGATATCCGGATATATCTCAGGACATCATTGGCCGGCATCAAGAATGATGAACTGTCCAGTCTCGTCACAAGTTCCGGCAGGCTCTTCATTTATGCAGCCACTGCCATTCGTTATATCACTAATGGTGGTGGGGACTATAAGCGGCGTCTTTCCGCAATGCTGAGCCATGGCCAGAAATCCATCAACAAGTTTGAAAGTGAGATCGATTCTCTCTATGTTCATGTATTGGAAAAGGTCTGTGAAGACAAGGAGCTGGATGAAGTTGAAGATATGAGAAATGTCTTGTCCATCACCATATTCCTTCAAAATCCATTGTCGATGGAAGCCATCACATCTCTATCACCAGAAAGTGATGTGCAGTTGTACTTGTCATGGCTCACCTCTGTTATTCACATTCCTGACCAACCTGGGGCCATGGTCACTCCATTCCATGCCTCATTTCCTGACTTCATCACCAATCCAGTCCGGTGTTCTCCTGAGCGTTGCCCATCATTCCCTTCACTGGTTGCTTCTGAGGGTCATACACTGATCACTCTCAAATGTTTAATGCTGATGAACAACTTACTGAAGTACAACATATGTGAAGTCCCCAAAGAATTGACATTGTCGCGCAGAGACAGGGCCAACTCTCCAGAGAGCATTGGCAAAATTTCTGAAGTGCTCAAATACTCATGCACCTATTGGGCTGCTCATTTAGCAGAGGTCAAGAAATTTGACCCTGTACTTGTTGACGCTCTTTGCATTTTTCTGCACAAGCATCTTTTGCACTGGATAGAGTGTCTCAGCATACTGGGTGAGCTGCAAACAGGACTGAAATCCCTGGGTGGTGTAATCACTGTTTTATTGGTAAGTTATTTGCCATAATGAAGGATAAAACATTGTGAGTCTAATAATATTCTGATTGACAGGCCTTCAAATTCCATGACTTTCAGTTACTTGTTCATGATGCCCACCGGTGTTTACAAATGAACTTTGAAGCTGTCCAGAAACATTGCATGGAGATCTATGAGTCTGCACTTATTTGGATTCCACAGAATTCATCAATATGCAAGACCTACACTGCCGATGTCAGCAGAGTTCCAAAAGTAACTCTTGGATTATCAGACTTGTGGGACCCTGCAGAGCTGATTATGCAAAATGGGTCACTGGTAAAATCG
>NW_001889943.1:205162-212731 GCF_000143565.1 Laccaria bicolor S238N-H82 | reverse complement strand
TCTCTGGATCATCTGTCAAAACAATCCGAATTTGGAATGTGACCACAGGCAAGGTGGAGGCTAAGCTGAAGGGCTGCACAGATTCGGTGAAGTCTGTTGCATTCTCGCAGGATGGCAACCAAGTTGTCTCTGGATCATGGGATAAAATCATCCGAATTTGGAATGTGACAACAGGCAAGGTGGAGGCTGAGCTGAAGGGCCACACAGGTTGGGTGAACTCTGTCGCATTCTCGCAGGATGGCAGCCGAGTTGTCTCTGGATCACGTGACAAAACAGTCCGAATTTGGAATGTGACCACAGGCAAGGTGGAGGCTGAGCTGAAGGGCCACACAAGATCAGTGGAATCTGTTGCATTCTCGCAGGATGGCAGCCAAGTTGTCTCTGGATCATCTGACAAAACAGTCCGAATTTGGAATGTGACCACAGGCGAGGTGGAGGCTGAGCTGAAGGGCCACACAAGATCAGTGGAATCTGTTGCATTCTCGCAGGATGGCAGCCGAGTTGTCTCTGGATCATCTGACAAAACAGTCCGAATTTGGAATGTGACCACAGGCAAGGTGGAGGCTGAGCTGAAGGGCCACACAAGTTGGGTGAAGTCTGTCGCATTCTCACAGGATGGCAGCCGAGTTGTCTCTGGATCATATGACACAACAGTCCGAATTTGGAATGTGATGACAGGCAAGGTGGAGGCTGAGCTGAAGGGCCACACAGATTTGGTGAAGTCTGTTGCATTCTCGCAGGATGGCAGCCAAGTCATCTCTGGATCAATATGGGACAAAACAGTCCGAATTTGGAATATGACAACAGATAATTCTCACTCAATACTTACTTCAGACACCACATTGCCCGATGGCAGTAGGGTGAATGAATCTACCCCTGGGAAATTCCACATCATCTATCCCTTGCAGCAACCTAAGCTCGGCATGAATTTCATCACCAAGTTATCAGATGATGGTCACTGGATAATGGCCAACCACCATGACTGCTGTATCCCCTCTCAATATCGCAACTTTCGGTGTTGCTCAATTTGGGGCAGCCAAATATGTTTGGGGTATGAATCTGGCCATGTAGTTGTTGTTGATATGAATGCGGCACTATGAATAGTATCAGTATGTTTTCACATAATGCCTGCATTGTAAATACTAAAAACTTACCTTGAGCCTGAGGGCCATCACCTGGCATTACCAAGTCCAGTTCCTGTTTGTTAAGTCATTGTCTTGTTTAAAATATTGTCCGCTTCCAACTTGTCAACTAGAAAAATAATTCAAATGTCTTGTGCACATGGAAACAACATGGAAATCAAAAGCACTGGGACTTAACCCTTATGCAGCTGAGTGGGGGGCACGGTGGCTCAGGTGGCACCATCGTTTGTCTGGCTTGGGTCCGCAAGGTCTCAAGTTCGATCCCCCGCATGTGGAAAACAACTTAGACACCATGTGCATTCAACGCCCCTGGGAGACGCCGAGACGGGTCAGGTGTATGGGAAGGTGACGCGGTCTGTTGTATAGACCCTGATGCCGAATATGACGTACCCACGCCCCCCAATCACAATGATATCACAACCACGTTTACTCCTCTTATCTTGGAAAAAGAAGATTTGCCGAAGAAGCAGACTGGAAGGCTTGGGACAGGCCCTAGTGGCTGACAAATGATGTGCGAAAATCACGGAGTCGAGGCTAGTAAACCAGTCCCCTTGCCGATCAACAAACACCAATATGCCGAAGGGTTGGGTTATTCCACACATCTACGATTAGGCCTGAACGAAAATCTAAGGGGGCGTGAGGCCTCTGCTTGAGGAAAGAACTAAGGTCAAATGGGGTTAGTCTTACAGGGTTAGGGGGTTTCCCCACAAGAATGCCCGCCGGCGATAGCCACATGATGGTGTGCCGTGAGATCTAGGTGCGGTGATAAGGTAGCTCAGAGAGTAAAAGAAGCGATCGAGTTCCTACACTTGTAAGGGTTAAGCCATGGGCCCCCCTGAAAGTTCTGATTAGTGTTACAAACGGAAAGTCACGAAAGCGGGCATAAACAGCGGGACAGTTACATAGTTTAGGTAGCTCATACCCACGAAAAGTCCCGGTCTACATACTATCGTCATGTAACGTGATCGTTAGATTATCTCCGAATAATCATTGACATACACACATGCAGCTGAGTTTGGATTGCGGGGCAGGAAGTTCTCATGAACATTAAGTTGTAAAGTATTAACAGCAAACCAATGAAATTGATTTGAGAACGAACAAATTCATGAACATGAAAAGGAGACGAACACTGCTAGAATCCAACACACCATTTGAGTTACCTTGTAATGGCGGTTGTAACCTTCTCAATCTGTTCCAGCTGCCTTCCACCATGTGTTCATATAATCCCCCCACCTCACGTCTTCAATACCTGAGCCCTTGTCCTTCCATGGTACTTACAGTGCAGAGGATGTTATGTCGACGGTCGTCACAGAACAGGCACAGGGGAGGCAGTGCACAACATCCCAGAACTGTACAAAGCAGAAGAGGCAGGTCGGACGTATGAGATTGTATGACGGCCTGGCCTGTGGTAGAGTAATGCTCATAATTTGAGTGGCTCATATTTGGCACAGTATTCAGAATGAAAAACTGGGTATGGTAGAATGGGGACTTACAGCTTAGAGGAGTTGAACCGGCAAGGACGAACATATGGAGGTGTGTTCTACTTCCCTTAATTGATCGATTATGAACAGACAAACCTCGTTGTAAACATATCCCGCTTATGAAATTCCTGTCAGCTCGTGTGGGTGAGTGGACAGAGAGGAAAATTGAGCTGCCGTTTTTGTAGCAGCGAAGCGTAATGCTTGGGGGCATTGGCTATACCTTACCTTCTGCAAAACGTCAGGTCACCTCGATCCTGTAGATTAAGGACAAAGCAAGACGTACCGCTGAGAGGAACTGTAGTTACAAGGACCGTGGTATGGGTATAAAGCTTTGGCGGCCGCATATAGAATGCGATATGTTGCAAAAAAAAGAGCGGAAGGGAAAAGCTGAGGCCTGCGATGACGACAAAGGACAGTCTCGTTGGTTTTTACCTCTAGAAAATGGTTTAAGAACGCAAGGTTCGAAGCGAGAGGATAGAGACTCACGATGCGAGAGAAAGATCATGATGACAAGATGAGATTGACAAAGCCCGTCTTCAACTCCGAAGTGCGATGCAAAGCTCGAGTCTCGAGTTGGGAGGAGGGTGTCCCGATGGAGAGGAATACAGCGTGATGTTCATGTGTAATTATCAACAACGGGGATTCCAGTCGCTATGGCTGAAGTGGCGACGGCTTCCCATTATGTTTTTTGAACTGCTAAAAAAGCAATTAGCTTTCGATTTTAAACCGGCGCAGTGCGTATCCGTTTGTTGTGTCGAGGACAGCGCCAGCGTTTCGGTGAATGGTGGGGGAAGGAGAACGGAGGGACGGACGATGAGGGCAAATTAGTTCAAATTGGTGGGAACGAGAATGGCGTAATAAACACACCTTAAATGAAGCCCGCTGGCTCTGCCATTCCTACACCATGACACCCTGAACGTGTAGCGGCCACAGAGCAAGTGTAAGATGCTGGATTTTCGAGGTGAAGCTGCACAAGAGTCTATGATCGGACAAACGTTAATCAACAACGATGTGACCAACGTCATGACGTCGACCACCACGAACTTGTTCTGCTCCATATTCAACTGGGGTCTAAATGGAATACGCGTGGTTCCGTCTCGTTTACATAAGGTGGGTGTCTGATTGACATTGTCCTTGACCACCACCCTCATCTACGCGTCATCTTTTCCAGCTCGTTACTTATAGTTACCGCGTCTCGTCTACGGACTCGAGGTTACTTGTACAAGGCCTAAAGATTGATATCGATTATCCTTCGGATTCGTAAGGTTCGTCCATGGCGTATCGTCTTCTAAGCACTAGTTTCCTGACTATGCAACCGTCAGCGTCGTGCCATCCCCTCAGGCTCTCTTCATGCACATTAGGGATACGTTCCGGTCCCTTCGACAATGAGCTGAGGACGACTTGTAGCATGAGTTTTTGATGAGGCACAGAGCAGAAGGTAGTTGTGCAGGAGGGGTCAAGACGGTGTTGTATCTCAAGTACGAATGCCAACCATGTCTCTACTAAGACACTTGTACCTCCAGAACCGATGCCGAGGGCAGTTCACCAGCCCATTGAAACTCCAGCCAGCTCATGCTCTACGTTGACGCTGTCCTATCACGTAACGCATGTTACACGTTCAACACACATTGTAGCCCAACACAGCGCCGCCAACCGAACAACAACATCCGACACATTCAACTGTTTCATGATCTTCCAAACCTCGACGTCCATCCTCTCCGCCAATTTACACTCGATGACATTTGGGACTCAATCTGTCCAGCTCCCCTGCTCGACACTCGCTCAGGTGAGAGCCCAATCTGTCATTGGTAACTGTTCATTGAACGTCAACCTAACACGGGAATTGACAGACCACGCGTTACGCAGACGTTTCTAAGTAGGTAAATGTTTTGGAAAGTCCAGCACCAGGGATATACAGTATGGGATGGGTCTGAGGCAGCAGTACGTATCTATCTCTGTTCATCCAGCTACTTCGCTTATAACCCTCGTATCTCTCCATCAGTGAGGCTATGTCGGCTCCCTCGCATTTCACAAACGCTTCTCCGCCGTAATCCTCGTCCACGGATGATTTGAAAACCCTGTCGCCGCAATCAACCACCCCACAAGGGAGATGAGAGATGGACGACAAACAAAAAGGGAGTTTGATTGGAAGTATCATGGCTACGTATACGAAATGTACGGTACGTGCCCTCTTTCACCAATGTCTGCAAAATGTTCATGACGCTTTTAGGACGATGATTGATGGGTCCAGAAGCGCGCTGACATAGCTCACTCCGCCGCCGTCCTTCTGGAGAAGTGTCAACTCCTCAAGTACGAGAGGTCGTCAGGTCGATTCCAAAGTACAGAGCTCGGCCGAATCGCTTCATATTACTATGTAACGTACAACTCCATGATGGTCTACAACCAACATCTACTTTCGATGATGTCGACGCTCGAGTTGTTTAGGGTTTCCGCACTTTCAAACGAGTTTAAGTTTGTACCTGTAAGTGTTCTTCTTTGTGATCTCTTATGTGCCTTCATTGACATTTTCTCATCAGGTTCGACAAGAGGAAAAGCTGGAGCTCGCAAAGCTACTCGAGAGGGTACCGATTCCTGTGAAAGAAAGCGTCGAGGAGCCTGCGGCGAAAATCAATGTATTCCTACAAACCTACATCTCGCAACTCAAGCTCGATGGTAAGCGTTTATACGGCCATTCATCACTGGAACGATATTTACAGCCTTCTAGGGTTCGTCCTTGTCGCTGACATGGTCTTTGTGCAGCAATCTGCGGGGCGGTGTGTACTTATTAATTCCATCTCCCGACTTGTGCTCACTATGTCGCCTATAGTATCCTGAGGGCTATGTTCGAGATATGTCTGAAACGCGGCTGGGCTGTGCCTGCTAAAGCAGCTCTTGACCTTTGCAAGATGGTTGAGAAGAGGATGTAAGTTATCGTGGTTATTAAAGGTAGCCGTCGTTCACAAGTATATCAGGTGGGGTTCAATCGCCTCTTCGTCAATTCAAGGGCGTTCCTGCTGAAGTGATAAGAAAGGCAGAAGGCAAACAATTTGTGAGTGATATTTGTCCCCTATCGTTTCGTTGCTGACAATGCACGTCTTTCATAGCCTTGGTATCGTTACTTCGATCTGGTACGCTTTCTAAACGTTGTTTTGAGCTGCATTGCTCAAAGTCCTTTAGACTCCTCCTGAAATTGGTGAACTCATTGGAATCCCTAACGCTGGGCGGCTAGTGCACCGTCTTGTCCTTAGCTTCCCGAAGCTTCAGTAAGTTCTTATTGATGTCTGATTTTTTGAGTATCTCATTGACGAACTCGTTTTAGGCTCCAAGCACAAGTCCAACCTATCACTCGGTCGCTCCTTCGAATCGATCTTTCCATCTTACCTGACTTTTGATGGGATGAAAAGATCCACGGTACGGCGGAGATCTTCCTTATCGTGGTCGAAGATGTGGATGGAGAGGTGATACTCCTCTACGACTCGTTCATCCTCCGCCAACGATACGCGGAAGACGAACATAACGTTACGCTTACTGTGCCCTTGTTCAAACCTGTCCCGCCCAACTACTACATCTCTACTATCTTGGATCGCTGGCTTCACGCTGAAACTCGGCTTCCCATTTCTTTCAAACATCTCATTTTGCCCGAAAAGTTCCCACCTTCTACCCCGCTTCTCGACCTACAGGCCCTACCTCTTTCCGCCTTGCACAACAAGGAATTCGAAGCACTCTACTCCTCGACGATCCAAACCTTCAACAAGATCCAAACCCAGGTTTTCCAAGCTCTTTATACGACAGACGAAAATGTTTTCATCGGTGCGCCTACCGGTAGCGGCAAGACAATCTGCGCAGAATTTGCTCTCCTTCGTCTCTGGAGTAAGAGAGAGCAACCCCGAGCGGTTTGTATCGAGCCATATCAAGAAATGGTTGATCAATGAGTTGTGGAATGGCGGGCCAAGTTCGAAAAGCTACAAGGCGGGAAGGAGATCGTTGGTCTCACAGGGGAGACAAGTGCTGATCTGAGGCTTTTGGAGAAAGGAGACGTCATTGTCTGCACACCAACGCAGGTTCGTCACATCTTTCCATTCTACTTTCACTTTCTTTCTCACTTATTAACAGTGGGACGTCCTTTCACGACGGTGGCGACAATGCAAAAACATCCAAAACATCGGTCTTCTTATTGCTGATGAGGTCCAGTTGGTCGGTGGTGAAGTGGGACCCACCTACGAGGTCGTCATTTCCCGCACGCGTTATGTATCTGCGCAGACAGAAATCAAGACACGAATAGTCGCTTGTGGAGTCTCTCTCGCGAACGCCCGAGATCTGAGCGAGTGGATGGGTGCACCTTCTCACGCGATCTTCAACTTTTCACCAAGGTATTCCCCTTCCATTGCTCCTCGAAGGCCGCATACTAACGTTGTTACTAGTGCCTGTCCCCTTGATATGGACATACATCTTCAGTCCTTCACCATCCCCCATTTCCCCTCCCTAATGATCGCCATGTCAAAGCCTGCCTACCTCGCCGTTCTGGAGTACTCTCCCTCAAAACCCGTCATCGTTTTTGTTCCCTCCAGGCGACAGTGCCGCCTTACGGTCGACGACCTTCTGACTCACTGCCTAGCGGACGATAAACCTGATCGATTCCTCAACATCGAGCTTGACGACTTACAACCGCACCTGGACCACATCAGCGACAAGGGCCTCGTTGAAACGCTCAAACACGGTATCGGGTACTACCACGAGGCTCTCAATAAGCAGGACAAACGCATCGTTCAGCGCCTGTTTGAATCAGGAGCTATCCAATTGCTTGTTGCGTCAAAAGACACGGCTTGGAGCTTACCAGTGGCGAGTTACATGGTGATCATCATGGGTGTACAGTTCTATGAGGGCAAGGAGCATCGTTACATCGACTACCCAGTCATGGACGTTCTCCAAATGATGGGCCGCGCTGT
>NW_001889943.1:201287-204280 GCF_000143565.1 Laccaria bicolor S238N-H82 | reverse complement strand
GACACGGCTTGGAGCTTACCAGTGGCGAGTTACATGGTGATCATCATGGGTGTACAGTTCTATGAGGGCAAGGAGCATCGTTACATCGACTACCCAGTCATGGACGTTCTCCAAATGATGGGCCGCGCTTGTCGGCCAATGGAAGATGAGCGCAGTCGATGTGTTCTCATGTGCCAGCAAACACGGAAGGACTTCTGCAAGAAGTTCCTTGCCGAAGGGCTTCCAATCGAGTCACATCTCCCGACCCATCTCCTTCATGACTACTTCCTCGCGGAGATCGCAGTCAAAACCATCGAGAACAAGCAAGATGCTATGGTAAGCGACTCCCGATCATGTTTCTTCATTGCGTTTACGTTCTATCCCTCAGGATATTCTTACTTTGACTTACTTCTACCGCCGAATGACTCAAAACCCAAACTATTATAATCTGCACAATGTCAGCCATCAGCATCTGTCCGACCACCTTTCAGAACTTGTTGAGAACACTTTGAGTGATCTCGTGAATTCAAAGTGTATCGCAATTGGTAGGTTTCTTCCCTTTTTTCCTGCTAATGTGTCTGAACCTTTCTTCAGAGGACGAAATGGACATGTCGGCGCTCAATCTTGGAATGATCTCTGCCTATTACAATATCTCTTGTGAGTGCCTATCACTTGGAAGTCACCCAATGGCTTATCCGCTTCTTAGATGTGACGGTCGAGGTGTACACATTGTCTCTCAAGGAGCGTACAAAGTTGAAAGGCCTTCTCGAGGTTGTATCATCATCGGCCGAATTTGAAACTATCCCGATCCGGAGACACGAAGATGCTCTTCTTCGTCGTATCTACGACCGCGTCCCAGTCAAACTAGAGCGGGCCGACTTCGAGGCTCCCCACTTCAAAACGTTTCTGCTCCTTCAAGCTCACTTCTCACGGTTGCAATTGCCGCCTGATCTGACTGCTGACCAGGTTCTGGTCCTGGAGAAAGTACTCAATCTTTTGTCGGCCAGCGTCGATGTGATGTCGTCTAGCGCTTGGTTAAGCGCTCTGGGTGCGATGGATCTATCCCAGATGTGTGTACAAGCCATGTGGGAGACAGATTCGCCTCTGAAACAGATCCCTCACTTTGAGACTGAGGTAAGTAAACTCACGCTGTAAGAGAGTCATTCGCTCACAAGTCATCGTCGCTTCAGGTAATCAAGCGATGTAAGGACGCTGGTGTCGACTCCGTCTATGACATCATGGAGCTCGAGGACGATCGTAGAAACGAGTTGCTGCAGATGACGCCCGCCCAAATGTAAGAATCACAAACTTTTCCCTACGATCGAATCTCACATCATTTCAGGCGAGATGTCGCAACCTTTGTCAACTCCTACCCCACCCTGGATATCTCTCACGAGCTCGTCAAAGGAGAATACACCGCAGGCGCGCCAATCATCCTCCAGGTATCGCTGGCACGTGACGCAGACGATGAGGATGATGGTGACCAAAACGTTGTTGCACCATTCTATCCTCTCAAGAAGTTGGCGAATTGGTGGCTCGTTGTCGGAGATCCTGCCTCCCGCCAGCTCCTCGTCATCAAGCGAGTCACGGTGACGAAGAGCCTTGCCGTCAAGCTTGAGTTCACGTTGCCGAAGGGCAATCACTCACTGAAGCTCTACGTCATTTGTGATTCTTACGTTGGTGCTGACCACGACATTGGTCTCGAACCCATTGAGGTGCTTGAAGGAGAGGATAGCGACAGCGATGAGGATATGGGTAGCGATGAGGACGAGTAGACTTCGGGGCTTATGCATTATGATCTGTGTATTTGTATCTTTTTTGTAGTTGCTCAGTAATTTCTTGATGTTTTCGTTGAGAACGGAGCTGATCATTGTTTCATAATGCGCCATCCGTTCTCGGTATTCATTGTATAGAGGTTGTTCACGAAAATAGTCAACACCGGTTATGGGAACCTCCCCTTCGAGGGCACTTGTTAACGCAGCGTGGAGGGTTATGTGATAGAGTACGAAGAAGAACAGTTGAAAGATTACATTGATAAGACTATACATTTACGTGGTGGGACATGAAATTAGATTACACGTTGTAGATCGTTCAGTTGGAGAGCGTGAAGAGAGGAGGTATCAATATTGTTGTTCCGTAGAGATTCCAAGACCGACTTCAGAGCCTTGAACTGGTTCACCTTGTCCTTTTTCTACAACTTTGGAATCAGAAAAACCGAAATGGAGAGCTGCTGAACGAGAACTCGCCTGGTACGTAACCACGCGACCCGACGTACTCGACACAGCGTAGAAGAGGGTTTCCTTGGGGCATGCTGTCAAAGAACCCAATTACCATCCATCAATCGTCAAGACTGAACGGATTTCCTTGCCTTGTTCACCTTGATACTGAAGCTTGTAAGGCTGGATTCCGATAGCCGCCTTCGTCTTTCGGCCCTTTCCAGCCTGTTGACGAGTAAGTAACGGGGGCTAGGACGAAGCCAATCTCACAATTACCTGAATCACTTTAGATTTGACGACATCCGCGATTCCCAGCCCGACAAAGCATACAATCTTGGGGCGGTGTGTGGCGATCTTGGCGAGGAGAGCAGGAACTCTCGCTATTTGCTCGGCTTTGGATAGCTCGCTTTGCTACGGATGATGAGATCGGTCGGTGACTGGGAACTTTGCATGAGAGGTACCGATACCTCAGCTGTTGGACGATCAACCAGATTCGTCTATGAAGGTGTGAGTACCCGTGCCGCGCTTAATAAAAGGAGAGAAGGCGTACCATCCCGATCGAGAACTGTTCTGGGAGAATGAAGTCTTCTTGACGACGGAGAAGTCGTGTAGTGAAGCCTGATTCGTACAGGCAGCTCCAGAAGTGGTTTGTTGGACCACCAAAGTGGTGCCCTATCTCAGCGGACGTCTGACCTGGGCTGAGAACGATCATTAGCGTGTCAAGAGTGGCAGTCCGACGAACTCACTTGATACCACAAAAAACTACTGAAAGAGTGTGTGAGGAGTTGGTTCGGAATT